>NC_025999.2:6811523-6986195 GCF_000442705.2 Elaeis guineensis
ATTCCAAGTCGTTATGGGTAAAACTATATGACATTTAGTTCATTGCACTATTTTATTCAGTTGAAATAAATATACGTGATTGTTTAACTGCTATTAATCTGTACAGCTTCAATGATCGCCAAATGGTGACTGGTGCGTTGGTTAAAATCCTTAAGAGCAAGTACGATGGTCCTTACTCTTCATGGAAGAAGATTCTAAAGAGGACACGAGATATGGTTTCATGAGTTTGAGGCAAAAATATTTTTAAGTTTATTAGGTTCTTTTGTTTGCTTTCATTTGATTTAAAGTATCTATATATTTTATTGATACTAATTTTTTTTTTCTTTTTATAGAAATAATTTCAATGGGATCCAGAGGATGAGTAGCATATTCAGAGGAATTGGGATTGTCGAGGTTCAAATCATCTTACTGACATTTTTAACGATGCTCATGAAAATCATGACTGCAAGCTAGATTGGATTGGGGAGGATGTCTGGCAGGAGCTATAAAAATATTGGGATAGTGATGAGTTGAAGGCCAAAAGTTAGAAGAATAAGAAGAATCACACGTCTGATTGTGGTAGATTGGGCCTTTCATTTCATACTGATGGTTCCATCAGCATTAACAACTATGCGATAAGATTGGTATTGATTTATTCTTTATGGTATATTTTTTTTATTTATTGTTAATGCATATATGTGTTAGAAAATATGTCCCAAAGTCAATCGTTAACCTGTTGATGATTGTGCTCATACTTGTAAATGTATATGAATTTTTATTAATAAAAGTTATTTGACTCTTTTAGTACAATTTGTCCATCTTATTTGAACTTTTATATTGTGATGAAGTTCTTAGGACTATAATTACTCGACAAAAGAGGATTTGTCGTTTAGTCCTTAAAAGTGTTCGCGATTGAATGAAATGCTATTAATAGGACGATAGCAATATCGAGTATAGATTGTTGTGTGCCATATGACTTAGTTATCCTCTTAACCAAAGAGTATGGAGATACTGTTATGACATGCAGATGGAATGTAGGAGTATATTCACATCGAACGTGATCATTTGTCGAGCACTTTGCTGTCAAGAGTAGCTCATGAAGGGTATGGGTATAAGTGTTCCTTCAACCTGAGATCACTACGGTGACTTGTAAGCAACTCATTGTACTTTAGTATCAGACTATTTAAATTTTTAATTTAATGATAGAAGAATACTGGGTGCAGTCAAGTACTTATCAAGTCGGTGTGTGAGTTAAGATAGAATTGACCCCTCTGAATTAGTAAGAAATATGCATCAGTGTATTTTAATTTAGTAAAATCTTGATCAGAATAATTCATGTGATAGATTTAAAAGGTTGAAATACAATGTGGTCGACTATATTAGGGTTGACAGTCAAATTCTAGGTCATCTTGAGCATTAGGGTCAAAAGGATGAATTATACGATAACCATATACTAGTAGGTTCTAGAATATTGCTTTGCAATCTTTCGACCTATCCGGACATCGTGTCCCATTGCTAGATGGTTACATCGATTGGTATAAAAAATTATTCTTATACTACTAACTTAAATTTGAACCTATGAGGTCATATATATTAGAAGATTCGGACAGATCTGAGGGCTGAAGAGTCCAACTAGATTGTGACTCTGGTGAGGAGTCCCACTGGGACTGGGACTCTGGAGAAAAATCTCATTGGACTGAGACTCTACTATTAATAAAAAAATAATTAATAATTAAATTACTAGTTAACTTAATTTGATTGAGTAAAGAGCTTAGATCAAGTTTAATTGAATTAGATTCAGTTCGACTTAGATTGGGTTTGATATGATCAAGTCTGATTGTAAGAAAAATTTGATCCTAATTTGATTAGAACTTGAACTCAGCTAATTCCTAATTGGATCAAAAATTTATTGAGATAATTGGGCTCCTAATTAGATTAGATTCATTTCTAACATTGGGTTCAAATCAAGTTTGATTTTATTTAGAATTAATTTGGAAATGAAGAGTCTCAGTCGATAGGGACTCTATCTCTTTATCCTTGCACCACACCAAGACCCATGTCCTAATCTCAATGCCAAATTGGATTTGGTTTGAGATTTTTGGCATGATGAGAGTGAGCCTAGTAAGGGTGGGCGGCAATGCATGATGAGTCATGATCTTATCTCCTGCCTAGTTCGAATGCAATCCGAATTAGAGATAAGGTGATAAGAAGGAAAGGGATTTTTCAAATAAGAAAAGAGAGGAGGTGTCAAATTATTTTTTTCTTACTTTTCTTGAGTTTTTGGGTGTGTTAGATACCAGATCTCCTACTCACACCAACCAGTAATTTTTGAAAATTTTGGGATGCCCAAAAATTATGTTTGGCATGGACTCTTTGGCGCCCTTCCCTTGGATCAAAATCCTAGTCCTTGTCTATTTAAAAGGAGCTTCAATTGTTGACACAATATGCAAAGTTTCTTGTTGATTTTATTTTTTCTCTAGAGCTCTTTCTCTTTCTCTCTTCCTCCTTCAGATCTCTTCATCCTTTGGAGCATCCAAGGTCCTTGAAGAAGAAAAAATCAGCCTCCAAGATCCTTGCAAGCTAGCACTTCCAAGGAGTCTGATCTGTGCCGGTCTTTGTGTGGATGATCTATAGAGGCCGGATGACTTCGTATGGCTATGAGCAACCTGAAATAGATCCTATCTAAGCATTGGACTAGCAAAGATCAAGAGTTTTTATTTTGATAATGGTTTCTAAACTTTCTTGATCGTATTTGTTAGATCTAATAGTTAGATCTACATGGCAGCATTGATTAGTTGATGTAAATTTTTAGTTTCAGATCTCATATGCATATTAAATTATATTATTTATTTTAACATGGTAGTCTAGATTAGATCTTATACATGTAATTTAGATTAAATTATTTAACCTTATAGTTCTGCTGCATAAAATTTTTGAAATTGCATGCATAATACTACCTATATTTTCTTCAATTGGTATCAGAGCCCGGTTCATTATGATATACTTTAATAATTAGATCTGATAATATACTTTAGATTTAATTATTTACTATTTAGATTAGATTTAAATATATTTTATTTATAGACCTAGTTATTTATATGATAGATTAGATGATCTGAGTAGTAAAGTACTCAGATTGGGTAATCCTAAGCCGTCCGATCATAGGAGCAAGTAGGATTACATGACCCTCTCCTCCTATTCAATGGAGTGCTCTTCTGACGTGTAGGGGTGCCACTGTGAGGTCCCATGAAGAAGAAAATGAAATGAGAAAAACTTACTTTCTTGCAAAATCCTAGATTTTGAAACCCTAGGATTTGTTGTATGTGATACAAGTTGCATAAAAAATTAGTTACATCTAATCTTCATAATCAAAATTATTTTGATTTAAAATCATAAAAATTTAGATTTGATTTAAAAAAAATTTATGATTTAATGTAAAAAATTTATATGAAAAATTATTTCAAAACCTAAACTATGTTGATGCTAAACTTAATTAAGAATTAAGTGTTGAATCGATTAGATCTAGAATTGTGATTTAAGATCTAATGACATTGCATAAAATATGGGGTATAGGTTAGCTCAAATTAGGTCCAATTAATTGGGTTATACCTAAGGTTAGAATCAAAGAGTTAATTGATCATATAGAAAAATTGATTAAGTCTAACCAAATATTGAATTAGATTAATTAGAATTTTTTTAATAGTTGTAGATGGTCAAATTCATGTCTTTGATTAGATCAAAGAGACCTTGATTGTGGCTTAGTGGTTGAACCTGAATCATTAGGTTAGTCAAATCAAAACTAATTAATCAATTAGTATCTAAGATAAGTTTGACATTTTGAACCATGATTTTTAATTAGGAGCGGCTTACCTGACCATTTTGATGGTATCTAAGGCAAGCTTAGCAGACCCTCCCACCGATCTTACTTACCTGGCTAATTTAGTAAATTATATTTTGATTAGATTGCTAAGTGATTCAAGTTAACCAATGCTATTAAGGTTGATCAGTGTGACTGATCTAGGTGCTATTTGAATCAGCATGATCCTAATTTGATTCAATGACTTAGTAAAGTTAGTGGAAGAATTGTGGTTTACTGATTGATCTCTTCTCTTTTCTCTTAATTCATAAATTAAATCCTCTAAATTATTAGATCCCTAAAATGAGATAGTTATAGTCATAACTAAATCACAGCCTCCCATTAAGATGAGTGATAATGGGTCCATTAATATGATGATCATTGGAGGCCCAAAGGTCTGGTGCTCATCTGCTATTGAAATTATCATTCATAATATGATGACTTAATCGAGTCTCTCTGTCAAGTGGTCAGATTAGCCGGCCAAAGTCAAACTTGATCAATTGGTAGTTGGATTCGTAAGTATGATCATGTTAATGGTTGGACCTGACCAGAGCTTGCAGAGAAGATCAAAGTCAACTGAAAAGTTACCTGAGGCTAAATCAATTACTAAAAATTATTTGGTAAAATAATTGGTTAATGAATCTATCCATGGATGCATATGGGTGAGCCGGCCAAAGTTGAGCTTGTGTGCAGTCTATGGGATTCTAGTACCCACTAAGGAATTAGAAAAATTCTTCAAATTGGAGGTAGAGACTACTAATTCATATAAAATAGTGGAAGAACCTTTAGACTAAAGTCTATATCTTTAGGCTTAATTAATTCATATATTGCTTAGGTTTTATTTTTTCCTTGTGTGTGCAGATATGGCCTCAACTTGTCGATCTGATCACTGTTGAATAGTAAGAAGTTAACAAGACCCAATTTTGATAATTGGTATCAAAAACTCAAAATCATCCTGGAACACGAGCAAATTTTGTATGTGATTATAGATTCGGCACTTGAGGAGCCTACTCGCAACGCTCGTGGCACAGTTAGAAACACTTACTTGAAGTGGCTCGATGACCGCACCATGGTGCGTTGCATTATATGGGCCTCCATGAATAATGGGTTCAGTTGAAAGTTTGAAGAGGCTCAGTCAGAGGACATGCTCCAAGTGTTGAGAGAGTCCTTTGGTACTCCCGATGATATTGAGTGGTACAAGATGAGTTGTACCATTTTTAATGCTCGGATGAGGGAAGGAGCATCAGTCATCGATCATGTATTGTACATGATCAAACATATTGAGCGACTGAGCAAGCTCGGCTTTTTCTTGCATGAACAGTTGGGGAAGAATGCGATCCTAAACTCCCTGCCTATCCTACCTTCCATTTCTCAGTCATTTTAGAATGACGAAGCCTGTAGTCAACTACCATGGTCTATTGGGGTTGCTACAGACTTTTGAGAAGGATCACCAGCCCCATAAGGAGATAGTGAATGTAGTGGGAGGATCTTCTTTGGGTGGGCATCGTCCCTTTAAGAAAGGAAAAAATAAAAAAAATAAAAAGGTGTAAAGTGTTAGGAGTGCTTCTATTGCAAGAAGCAGGGTCACTAGAAGAGAAATTATCCTAAATATATAGCTTTTCTTGATTCGAACAGGCCAAAAAAGAAGAAGCAATTGGTTGCTGGACAAGGTACTTATATGATAACACTTTGTAACTTCTCTATTTTTGATACAATAATCTGGGTATTGGATACCGGTAGCCCTATTAATATTTACAATTCGTTGTAAAGTCTTCAGGTCAGTAGGAGATTTGGAGACGACAAGAGATTCTTGAATATTGGAGATAGAAGATCAGTTCTAATTCTAGCTTTAGAAATCATCAAGCTTGTATTTGAATCTCATTTTATTGTTCTAAATGAATGTTATTAATGTCTCAATTTTCTTTTAAATATTATTTTTGTAGGTCTTTTGGCCAAATCAATTTATGAAATATCAATAAAAAAATTTTTTGTGATATCATTTTGAATAGTGTTACGATAATGCGTAGACAGTTGAACAATTGTATCTATATTGTATCTAATCTAATGAAATATAATGTCAAATAAATATCCTAGGATAGTCGATGTCACGCATGCCTACCTTTGGCATTGTAGGCTAGGTCATATCAACAAGAATAGGATGAACAAGTTAGCTCAAGAAAAAATTCTTGATGACAATGATTATGAATCATTGCCGAGTGTGAGTTTTGTCTACTTAAAAAAATGACTAAGTCACCTTTTACTGGAAAAGGTGAATGAGCCAGTGATATTCTAGATCTGGTACATACTGATGTATGTGGACTCATGAGCACAAGTCCAGAGGAGGGTATCACTATTTTATTACGTTTATAGACGACCTATCTAGGTATGAGTATGTCTACTTGATAAAATATAAGTTTGAATCGTTTGAAATATTCAAACGGTTTTGCAATGAAGTAGAAAAATAAACTGGAAGGTATATTAAAACTCTTTGATCAGATCGAGGAGGAGAATATCTTTCTAGTAAATTTCTGACATACTTTGAGGAGAATGGGATTTTCTCTCAATGAACTCCTCTTGAAATGCCACAACATAATGGTGTGTCAGAAAGGAGGAATTAAACTCTGTTGGACATGGTTCGATCCATGATGGCTTTTCTAATCTATCAATATCCTTCTGGGGATATGCACTCGAGTCGGCTTGTTATGTGCTTAATAGAGTTCTAGTAAATCTATAAGTAAAACACCATATGAGATATGGATGGAACGTAAGCCAGCACTCTCTCACCTTAGGATTTGGAGATGTTCGGCTTATGTCAAATATTTAAAAATAGACAAACTTGGAGCTAAGTTTGATAGATGTAATTTTATAGGGTATCCCAAAGAGAGTAAGGGATATTATTTCTATTTTGCTAATGAACAAAAAGTATTTGTTAGCCTTAGGGCAGTCTTTTTAGAAAAAAATTTGTTGGAAAAGGGATTAATGCTCTAAAGTTGAACTTGAAGAAGTTCAATAGGTAGAACCGACACAGTCTAGTGAACCCACAGAACTGGATCTGATGATGTCGAACCAGAAACCTATTGTAGAGGCACCATTAAAAGATTCGATAGAGTGTCGCATCAATCGGATAGATACTACCACTACAACAGAACAAGTATTAGCGACGTAAAAAATTCATTGCTAATAATCAATTTTTATTGATAATAGTTATTAATGATGAAATTATCATTGCTAATATTTAGTCACAAATAATAGCATCGTTGATAATTTTTTATGATAAAAATAAATTTTTATCACCAATAATGGATAAGACCGACCAAAAATTTTCATCATTACAAAAATTATTTTTTTGAAAACTATTTACAATGAAAAATTTTAGTCATAAATAAATTAATTTATGATAAAATATTTCATCGCTAATAAAAAAATTATTTGTGACTAATAACTTTCATCGCTATTAATTTAATTAAAAATTTTTGATAATTTCCAACGTAAATGTTTCATTGCAAATATGATAATTTTTGACATAAATTTTTATCACTACTAAATTATCAATTATTTGTGATGAAATTATTTTCATCATTATTAATTTAATATAAAATTTTAATATTTTTAAATTAATTTAAAAAATTATTTATGATCAATTTTTTTGATGCTAATTTTTTTTGGCAATCAATATTTCATCAAAAATAATTTCATCGCTAAAAATTTGCATATTTTTTTAAAAAATAATTTATGAATATATATTTTTAATTTATATTTATAATATTTTTTATAAATAAAAAATAAAAATAAAAATAAAAAATTTATATAATAAACTCATAAATAAATTTTATTATTTTATTATATTAAATTAAAATTATAAAAGATCTAAAATAAAAATAAAAAGCTACATAATTAGGCCATCAAATGTCGGCATCTGCAGAAGGAGAACGAGCTGGGGAAGGGGAACACTCGGACCGACCTGCTGCTACCTCATCAGCTGTATCATCTGCTCCATTTATACTATTCGCTCCGTCAATTGGGTCTGGAGCAGTTGGTATTCGTCGACGCGTACAGCCAACTCATCAGCTCACTGCTCAGCTCGCTGTCAATCCTCAATAGCCTACCTCTGCATCTCTACTAGCCAAGTATCACTGGCAGCAGAGATGTCAACCCTGGACGAGCATGAGGATGAGGGAGCATTAATCCCATGCTCTAGATCTCTAACATAATAGGATCTCGTACCAAGCACCTGATCATAGATCTCATCATTTATGGGTACGATCGAGCCCTCAGATACAGCCTAGGATCTGATGCCTATCATACGATCTTGAAAATTAAAGTTATAGCTATTTTAATTTTGTACTAAAAATCAAACTACGAATGAAAAAAATAATTAGAAAAACTTACAAAAAGCTCCTGGCTCCCCGTCATCCATCCTTCTGACCGTCGCTGGTGGATCCGCTGGTAGATATCGATCATATCAAGAATCTTGCCACTCTCTATATCTCTCTATAATTTGAGAATAATTAATTAAAAAAATTTTAAATAGTTAGAGAGTTAAAATATGCTAATTAGAAATTACTTATCATATACTCCATATGATGAGTGAACAACCTCGAACCCCCACAATGTGACATGGTCTGTCTCGTCCGATTCATGATGTTTTGGGCACATCGTCTCTGTATAATTAGCAGTCAAATTAGTACGTAATAAACTGAATTTAAGAATAAATGATTCAATAATTAAACTTAAAAAAAAGTTTGGATGTGTGACCTGATATATCGGATCCTCATAATACCGACATACGAGAGCCCAATCATCCATAGTGATGCTGTCATAGGGCCGCTGCCGTACTACCTCTATCCTATGGTCCTGTATCATATGGTACCAATGTTGATGGATGCAGTGGCGATACTCCTTGAAATACAAACATAAATGAGTATCCACAACTCGCCGCACATGATCCTCCTCATAATCAATAATATCAAATACATCCTGTTAATAACAAATATTAAAAAAATATCGAGCTAATTAAATATTCATAATATAATTTATTTTACCTATAACTGAGTGTAGAAAATCTCTCTCTGAGCCTATACAATGTGATGTCAATCGAAAAGCATCATGGGGGCATAGCTACGGCATATGATGCCCAGCTTGGTCTGCCATAGTTCACACCATCCCCTAATGGGCCTGGTGTAGTCGGGTGGTCTCTCAATACGGAGATCCTGTCCCAAGTGCTCACGTCTCCAATGCTCTAGAGTGAGGTTCTTCGACTCATAGAATCATATGTCTGTACTCTATTTTTTCATAGCTCCTTCAGATCATCGATTAACGATCGTAGATATACATCAATTTCACTATCTGATGCTTTTGGATCTGAAATCAATAGTAATATAAAAATAAATGGTTCTTTCGTACACTTTCAAGGTGACACATTATATACAACTAGCATCATAGGCCACATGCTGTAGGAAGTACTCAAATTGCCAAAAGGATTAAATCTATTTATCGCTAGATCAAGCCGGATATTTTATGGGTCACTCATAAAATATGGATGCTTTGCATCAAAGTCTTTCTACACTACGGAGTCGGCTAGATGGCTAAGTATGTTCTCCTTCGGGATCTGCTGCTCATGATGCTATCTCATTTCTTCAGCTATCTTTATGGACATATACAACCTTTGAAGTCTTGGAATCAATGTAAAATACCTCAAAATATTTTGAGGTATCTTCTTTCTTTTTCTGTTATCGATTTTGTACCTAGGCTCTCTGCATTTCGGACATTCAGTTGCCTATTCGTTATCCTTATAAAATAATATACAGTCATTTTTGCAGGCATGTATAGGAATATAGCCAAGTCTCAATTTCTGTATATATATTTTTGCTTCAAAATATGATTTCGAAAGTCTCTCTCCATCAAGAAGAGCTACTTTAATCAATATCAAATTTTGGTCAAATGACTTTTGACTCTATCGGTTCACAATTTTAATATGAAGTAATTTTATCAAAAACTCTAACTTGAAAAATTTTGCACAATTTGGATAGAGTGGCTCTCGTGCATCCCTTACAAGCTTTACAAACTATTCAGAAGTCCCTTCTACCTCAAGCTGGATATTATATTCATGATCAGAATTGCCTTCAGATGCACTAGTACTCATACGTACATTTGACCAAACACCCTGATGTAAATCAACCAATAGTTCTCCTATACCACCATATTTGATAGATTCAGTAGCATCACTATCATCTATAGTATCATCATTATTGCACACAACTTTATTCGGATCACCCTCCCCATGCCATATCTAGCAAGTATACTTTTTATCCATATCGTAACATAGCAGATGCTCCTCAATAAGTGTTATGTGATGATATACCATATTGATACATCTCTTGCATTGACACTTTATCCGACTAGCACTATCAGCTTTATGCCGTGCAAACTCAATAAAATCTCGAACACCTTTTCAATATTCAGATAAAAAAATACCTCTGATATTCATCCAACTTTTGTTGATATCCATCTAACAACAAATATGAAAATCATTAACAACAAAATAATTTTAAGTGGTATTCATCCAAACCAGATCCTGACCTGAATTTCAGACTGAATCCCGATCCAAATTTCGAACCAAATCCCAATCTAAATCCAAAAACATATCATTTTATACAAAACAGCACGCATTAAAGAATACAAACTGAACAGTAATACAGAAAATCTCCTTCCACTAATTTAATAAAGCAAAAATGCATGATCCTATCCATTTCAATTATTACTAACAGGTGTGGCCCTATCTCTTTTAGAAAAGTAATAATCTTATCATTGTTATTAGTCGATATTTTATTTCATTATTGTAAAAATTTCGACAGCATCTCTCCATGGTTCTCCAAGTATACGATGTGAATATGATGCCTACGCACCCTATCCACCATATACCTAGAGAACAGTGGATAGATAACTGCTGAGTACCATATAATGAAACAAAATATCAACTATTAACAATAATAAGATTATTACTTTTTTAAAAAATCCAAATATGGTACATCCAAAAGTCGATCTTGATCAAGATCGACTCTTGAATGGGAATCTATGGCTCAATGCAATTTAACTACCATCTCTGAACATACATTCAAAGATGAATTTCTAATTTATCAAAAAAAGTAACTCTACATTAAAATTTTTTCATCAAAAATTTTAGTATAATTTTTTTTAAAATAAAAATATTTTTTATATTTAATTATAATAAGAAAAAAGATACAAAACAGCATACAAAATAATTAAATTGTAATAAGCAAAAGAAACATGCGTTGTGCTAGTGGAACAAAAAAATTATAATAGTAGTAATATTAAAAAATTTATGTAATAAATATAAAATAAACTATAAATATTTAAGCATGTAAAATAGTATTAATACAAAATAATAATATAAAATCCAATCACACATCAAATATCCTCCATTCCCTCTCCCTCATCTTTCAAATTCACCAAAAGCTGTACTGCAGAGGCAGTCCCACGGATAGGGCTGAAAGTGGGTCAAACCGCTAGGAGGCCCATCGGGTCGGGCTTCGGACTTGGCCCCAAATCATTTAGGTTGGCCCGATTGGGTTCGGGTCGATTAACCCCCTATACCCCAACCTCGACCCAATCCATGTTTTCACTTTTATATATATAATAAATAATTTTTTATTTTTTAAAAATATTTTTTATCTAAAATATTTTTTTTTCTAAATATTTTTTCTCCTAAACGAGCTCCGGACTAGGCCCCTGCGACCTCCGCTCCCATGGCACCAGTGCCGTCACCCACCCTGCATTGCTCGAACTCGACCCCTGCAACCCTCGCTCCTGTGGTGCCATGGCCATCACCCACCCCCCATGACCCACCCGTCATGGTGCCGCCGCCTTCTCCAAACCCCTGTGATCCAGATCCCAATTTGGATCCTGATCAGATCCTGATCTGGATCCCAACTTAAATCGAGATCTCGATTTGGATCCCGACCTCGATCCAATTTGGATCGTAATCCAAATTTTATTTTTATTAATAAAATATTTGATTAATATTTTATTTTTTTTATTTTTTTATTTTTTCCCTCCCCCTCTCGTTTGTCTTTTCTCTTCCTCCCTCCTCGACCGCCCCCCTCTCCACCCCCGTGTCGCCCTCGACTGCCTCCCGACCCCATCCCCACCCCTGTGTTGCCCCCGACCGCCCACGCTCACCCTTGCAACCCCCTCTGACCCCCGACCCCCTCCCCACCCCTGTGTCGCCCCCGGCCACCCATGGCCCCCTCCCTGCCCGTGTGTTGCCCCCGATCGCCCCTCGACCCCCTCTCCGCCCAGTGTCGCCCCGACTGCCACCCCCACCCCTGCAACCCCCTCCATCCCCCGACACCCTCCCTGCCCCAACCATCCACCCCCACCCCTGCAACCCCCTCCGCCCCCCGAACCCCCGGCCCCCATGTCGCCCTCGACCATCCACCCCCACCCCCGCAACCCTCTCCGCTCCCCGATGGCCCGATCAACCAAGAAGAAAAAGGGTGGGAAGAACCCTTACCTCCGATGAACAGCAACAGCAGTGGTGGAGAAGCCCATGGCAACGACGCAGACAGCAACGGCAGTGGTGGTGGTGGAGATGCGGTCGTTGATGGGAAGAGGGGGGGAAGCTTAGAGAGGGAGAGGCGAGAGGGAGAGCTTGGCTAGAGAAGGGAGAGGGGGGAGCTCGGAGGGGGGAGGAAGTGGGTTTCGCACGACGCGAAGGGATATCGAGTTGATGTTTAATAAATGCAGAACTATTAGTGATAAAAATTTTCATCGCTTATATGATTATTAGCGATGAAAAAAGATTTTCATCGCCAATAAGTTCCATCAAAAAATTTTTCACTAAAAAAATTTTTTCTCTAAAAAAATTTCACCCAAAAAATTTTTGAAATAAATAATTGATGATGGAAAAAAAAACTTTTATTGTTAATAAGTCTATTGGTGATGGAAATACGTTTCCATCGCTAATAAATACCATCCAAAATTTTTTTTCCTCTAATAATTTTTTCTTCAAAAAAATAAAAAAAATTATTTTTAAAATAGTTTTACAGATGAAAATTCTTTTTCATCGCTAATAATTTTTTTTTGATTAACAAAATTTTCTTTTACAAAAATTGATTAAAATAATATTTTTGAAACTTGATTGTTGATGAAAAATAAATTTACATCATAAATAAATTTTTTTTAAAAAATTTAAAAAAATTTAAGGATTATTTGTGATGAAAACTCAATTTACATCACTAATAATTAAAAAAAAAATTCCAAATTTTTTTAGTCTGCAAAAATCTTCCTAATAATAATTTCATAAAAATTAATTTTGAATTTTTTCCCACCAAGAAAATTTTCCATCCAAAAAATTTAACAAAAAAAATGACATTAAAAAAATATTCATGATGAAAAATAAAATTAGTTTTCTTTAATCTAAAAAATTTTTGGTCTAAAAAATTTTTTAAAATAATTTTATTGAAAAAATTAATTTTTTATTAATCAAAAAAAATTTATATAAATAGTTAATTTATGATTTTTTTCAAAAAAAAAATTTTCTTTCAAAAAAAATTATGTACATAAAAAATATAATTATGCTGAAAAGTTTAATTTATGTCGCTAATAATTATTATAAGAAAGTTCTTTGACTTCTGTAATAGAATGGATACTATGGGAGATCGGTAGTTTTGAGATCTTCGATCTCTAAGGAGCTTGTCTTCTTCTTGGAGTCTTTGTTCTGAAAGTCAGAGTACAAAAATATCATGATAATTATCGTGAGAGAAATTCATTAAGATTGAGATTTGAAGGATAAGATAGGGATAAAAAGTTAGAGGTCAAAAAGCTTGTATATTGCATGTATGTGATGATCGAGCTTGAAAAATTCAAGAGAAATTATGTGAGCATCAAAAATCTAGCAATTAATCAGAATCAAAGCAGACCTACTAGTAGTGCAAGTTGTATTATAAAGTACAAGCTCATATTTATGCTTTGCATTACTAAGAAGATGAGTGCTCATATTATATATCTTCTCATGATTGAAATTCCTACAGAGATACATTTGAGCATCGATCGATGCAGAAAGTATGGTATCTTTCGAGATCATAGAAGCTATGCTAGAATGTATTGCTTAACTATATGATTTTTGCATGAAAGGAGGCTCCTTTCATACAGCTTAAGGAACATACTTTATTAGAAAGATTCATTGATATCACTAGTAATAGTGACAGTAATGAATAGATAAATTTTACATCATAAATAAATATATAGCTTATTTTATTCAAAAAGATCTATTCATTCTAATCCGTGAATATCACCCACTTTATATGATTTTTTCACACAAAAAGTTTGATCTGGATCATAACTCACATTTGCTTTTTTATCACATAAAAGGATAAAAGATGTATACAGCTGCTATAAAAAATAGATGTAGTTGCCTTACACAAAATTAAAAATTTAAATTTTTTGATTTTTTAAATTTTTAATTTTTTTACATATTGGTGATGAAACTATTTTCATCGTAAATAATTAACTATTTATGATGAAATATACTTTTCATCGTAAATATTAAATTATTTATGATAAAAAATTTTCATCATAATAATAAGCAATTTTTGATTTTTTTAAATTTTAATTTTTTTAAATATTGATGATGAAAATATTTTTATCATAAATAATTAAATATTAATGATGTAATTTTTTTCATCATAAACACCTAGTTATTTATGATGAAAAATTTTTATCACAAATAATAAGTAATTTTTGATTTTTTAAATTTTTAATTTTTTTAACTATTGATGATGAAAATATTTTCATCATAAATAATCAAGTATTTATAATAGAATTATTTTTTATCTCAAATAATTGATTATTTATGATGTAATATTTTTATCATAAATAATTTCTAATTTTTAAATTTTTTTTTTCAAAATATTGGTGATGATAATATTTTCATTGAAAATAAACTTATTAATGATGAAAATTAGTTTTTTATCATAAATAATTAAATTATTTATAATAAAAATATTTTTATCACTAATATTTAAAAATTTAAAATTAAAATAAATGAGATATTATTTATGATGAAAATATTCATCGTCAATAAGTCATATTTTCAATGGAAAAATTTTTTCATCGCTGATATGAGACTATTTGTGATAAAAAATTATTTTTATCATAAATATTAAATTATTTATGATGAATATTTTTATCATCGTAAATAGCATTAATGATGATAAAAATATTTTTATCATAAATAATTTCATCGTAAAAATATATTTTTTTTATAGTGTATAATTTTTTGGTCTGGGATGGAGATCTTGTTGAACTTGATGAGAACAATGAGGATCCGATCACCGATATAGATGCAATGCAGAGGTCCACTCTGATAAATAGCTTGAAGCTATGAAATTAGAAATGGAGTCCATGAAGGTCAATGATGTATGGATATTAATTAACCCACCTGAAGAGGTTAAATCATAGGGTGTAAGTGGGTCTTCAAAAGGAAAAGAGGTGCAGATGAGAAGGTGGAGACCTATAAAGCTCGTTTGGTTGCTAAAGATTATCGTCAGCATTATAGTATTGACTATGATGAAATATTTTCTCTTATGACAATGCTCAAATCCATTCAGATTATGCTTGCGATAGCGTACACATGGACTCTAAAATCTGATAAATAGATGTAAAAATAGCTTTTCTAAATAGAGAATTGCAAAAAGAGGTGTATATGATACAGCCTGAGGGTTTCACATCCACAGATGAGTCCAAAATATGCAAGCTTCAGAGATCCATTTATGGATTGAAGTAGATATCTAGGAGTTGGAACATGCATTTTGATAAGATTATTAGAAGTATGGTTTCATTAGGAACGGAGAAGAATCCTGTATTTATAAATGGATAAATAATTTTGTGGTTGTATTCCTCGTTCTGTACGTGGATGATATTCTCTTAATTGAAAATGGCATCTCTGCATTACAAGAGATAAAAGTCTAGTTATCGTCTCAGTTCTCTATGAAGGACTTGAAAGAAGTATCCCACATCTTTGGGATGAAGATCTATAGAGATGGATCGAAAAGGTTGCTTGGATTCTCCCAGTCTACGTACATAGACACCATACTGAAGTAGTTCAGCATGAAGAATTTCAAGAAAGGCTATATATCGATAGGCCATTGTTATAGCAAGCACAAATATAGGGCACACACAAATTCGTACAATCACACAAAATAGAGAAGAGAAGGAAAAACAAACACATGATTTACGTGGTTCGGCTGAAAAGCCTACGTCCACGGGTAAGACACGAGAGAAAAATTTCACTATGATGAAAAGAGAGATACAATCACTCAAGAACTCTCCAAACCCTAGCCGCACTTTGATTTTTCAAACCTCTCACAAAACTGTCGAGATTGACAGAAAATACAATATTTATACTGGTCCGTACCATGGGGGGCAACGTCCCCCGCACCCCCCAATGAGGTCAGTGGTGGGCTTCGGGCATGGGCCTATCGGCCCATGCCCTCCGCTACCACCACAGACCTTCCAAAATATTTCATTCAGGTCGCAACGCGGGCTTTTCAGATTGGATCATAGTTCGAGCCCATAAAAGATATCCAAAATTCAAGCCATATTAACAGCCATAAAATTTTTCTCTCAAAGAGAGATTGTCCAACGGCTCCTCAAGAGAGAGAGCGTATGAGTAGAGTTTCATATGCTTCGATAGTGGATTCTATAATATATGCCATGATCTGTACAAGATCAGACGTGACATACTCATTAGGAATAGTGAGTAGATACCAGTCTAATCTAGGAGAGAATCACTAGAAGGTCGTAAAGATCATCCTTAAGTTTTTAAGAAATACTAAGGATCAGTGCTTGTTTATGGTGAAACTGACTTGAAACTAATGGGATTTATCGACTCTAGCTTTCATCAAATCAAGATGATAGTAAAAATATATCGAGATATATTTTTATCCTGAACACTGTAGTAATCTATTAGAAAAGTTTCAAATAGCATATCGTGGCTGACTCTATTTGCGAGGCAGAGTATATCGCGGCATCCAATTCTGCAAAGAAAGCTGTATGGTTGTGAAAGTTCATCGACGAGCTCAGAGTGACACCCTCCATCGATGGTCCTGTCCTGTTATACTGTGATAATACTGGATCCATTACTCAAGCCAAAGAGTCGAAGCCCCATTAGTGCATCAAGATATTCTGTGCCGCTACCATCTTATCTAAAAAATCATGGATTGAGATGACATCGACCTTCAGAAGATCGACGGAAAGAAGAACCTAGTCGACTCATTTACTAAAGCTCTCAAAATCAAGGAGTTTGATGATCATAAGTCGAAGATGGGTATACGATACTATACCGATTAGCTTTAGTCTAAATGAAAGTTGTTGGAAAATATGTCCCAAAGCCAATCATCAGTTTGTTGATGATTATGCTCATATTTGTAAATGTATATAAATTTTATTAATAAAAGTTATTTGACTTTTTTAGTACAATTTGTCCATCTTATTTGAACTTTTATGTTGTGATGAAGTTCTTAGGACTATAATTCGAGTATAGGTCGTTGTATGCCATATGAGTTGGTTGTCCTCTTAACCAAAGAGTGTGGAGACACTATTATAGCATGTAGATGGAATGTAGGAGTACATTCATATCGAATATGACCATTTTTCGAGCACTCTGCTATCAAGAGTAGTTTGTGAAGGGTATGGGTATAAGTATCCCTCCGATTTGAGATCACCATGATGACTTGTAAGCAACTCACTATACTTTAGTATCAGACCATTTGAGTTTATGATTGTGATGAAAGATACTGAATGTAGTCAAGTACTTATCAAGTCGGTGTATGAGTCAAGATGGAATTGATCCCTCTAAATTAGTAGGAGATATGCATCAGTATATTTTAATTTAGTAAAATCTTGATCAGGATAATCCATATGATGGATTTGAAAGGTTGAAATATAATGTGGTCAACTATATTAGGGTTGACAGTAAAACCTAGGTCACCTTGAGCATTAAGGTCAAAGGGATGAATTACACGGTAACCATACGTCAGTAGGTTCTAGAATATTGCTTTGCAATCTTTCGACTTATCAGGATGTTGGGTCCCATTGCTAGATGGTTACATCGATTGGTATAGAAAATTATTCCTATACTACCGACTTAAGTTCGCACCTATGGAGTCACACACATTAGAAAATTTGGACAGATTTGATGGCTGAAGAGTCTAATTGGATTGTGACTCTGGTGAGGAGTTCCACTGGGACTAGGATTCTGGAGGAGAATCTCATTGGACTGGGACTCTACTATTAATAGAAATTAATTAATAATTAGATTATTAATTGACTCAATTTGATTAAGTAAAGAGTTTTGGATCAAGTCTAATTGAATTAGATTCAGTTTGACTTAGATTGGATTTGATATGATCAAACCTAATTGCAAAAGAACTTTGATCCTGATTTGATCAGAACTTGGACTCAGCTAATTTCTAAGTGGGTTAAGAATTTATTAAGATAATTGGGATCCTAATTAAATTAGATTTATTTCTAATGTTGGGTTCAAATTAGATTTGATTTAGTTTAGAATTAATTTGAAAATGAAGAGTCCCAGTCGGTAGGAACTCTATCTCTTTATCCTTGTGCCACACCTGGATCCATGCCCTAATCTCAATGCCAAATTGGATTTGGCTTGAGATTTTTGGTGTGATGAGAGTGGGCCCAGTAAGGGTGGGCAATAATGCATGATGAGTCATGATCTTATCTCCTGCCTAATTTGAATGCGATCTGAATTAGAGATAAGGTGATAAGAAGGAAAGTGATTTTTCAAACAAGGAAAGAGAGGAGGTGCTAAATTATTTTTTCCTTATTTTTCTTGAGGATTTTTTGGGTTGTGGGACACCAGATTTCCTCCTCATGCCAACCAGCAATTTTTGGAAATTTTGGGATGCCCAAAAGTTATGTTTGGTGTGGACTCTTTGGCGCCCTCTCCCTTGGATCAAAACCCTAGCCCTTGTCTATTTAAAGGGGGCTTCAATTGTTGATGCAATATGCAAAGTTCCTTAATGATTTTATTTTTTCTCCAAATCGCCTTCTCTTCCTCTCTTCCTCCTCCTGATCTCTCCATCCTTTGGAGCATCCAAGATCCTTGAAGAAGAAGGAAGAAATTAGCCTCCAAGATCCTTGTAAGCTAGCACTTCCAAAGAGCTTGATCTGCACCAATCTTCGTGTGGACGATCTGTAGAGGCTGGATGACTTTATGTGGCTATGAGCAACCTGAAAGAGATCATATCCAAGCATTGGACCAGCAGAGATCAAGAGTTTTACTTTGGTAATGGTTTCTAAACTTTCTTGATCGTGTTTGTTAGATCTAATGGTTAGATCTACATGGCAGCATCGATTACATCGATGTAAGTTTTGATTTTTAGATCTCATATACATATTAAATCATGTTATTTATCTTGGCATGATAGTCTAGATTAGATCTTATGCATGTAATTTAGATTAAATTATTTAATCTTATAGTTCTATTGCATAAAATTTTTGAAATTGTATGCATAGCACTACCTATGTTTCCTTCAATATGTTCTTTATCCACTTCACACTGTTAATAATATAACTTTATTTTTAAAGTTGCTAATGTTGTTTGTATTATAAATTTAGACACAGAAGTTGAATCAGATACCTACATTGGATGGCAATCAATGAGTGACCTACATTGGATGGCAATCAGTGAGTGAATAAGAGGATAGAGACAGCGTATGTATGTATTCAAAAAACTCTACTTTAATTCATATATTTATACTATTGGTTTGTTTAACTCATTGTATCTAATTTTTTTCATACACCAATTTTACACAGAAGTGGCAAGAGGTACAATCAAGTTAGAGCTAGACTAGGAAGGATGGTGCAGAATCATCATGGCAATAGCCTCAACCATCCATGATGCACATATGGAAAGAGACAGTTGGAGTGAATAAGGGGTGGACTTATGGACTCGATCATATGCTAGCTTGCTGACAAGCTCCTCATCTTCTACTGCACAATGTCACATCTCCTTGAGGAGTGGATTTAGGAGCGGAAGAAGATTTATAGTATGTTTGAGAGCATATCTGCTTGAAATGAGGAGTTAGCTGCTCAGAATAATAATTAGCTACCCAGAATAGTGAATTAGCCATCCAAAATAGAGACTTATCTGCTCGTGTTTGCTGTATGGAGGAGTTCATGTGCCTTATGACGGAGAAGATGAAGGTCAATCCATCTACCTTAGCCAACCTTCGTCTATAGTTCCAGCGCCGCCTCCAACGGCTACCCCTGCAAATGGTGATGATTTTGATGATGATGATGATGATCAGAAGGAGGAGGATGGGCACTTATGATTTTTTTTTTTTTTACTATGATTGAGATGCTGATACTTGTGATACTTTTTTTTTTTGTTATGGACTTGGATATGACAAGGATGATGATACTTGTGGAACTTCTTTTATTTATGGACTTAGATATGTGAGAAGAATGATGTTTATGATGATGAAGATGATGATGACTGTAACAATAATAATTAAAATAATAATAGTAACTAGTAACTATGGTGGTAGTTCAACTAAATTGTCGCTAAGTGGAATTGTCGATCTGATGATATACAATCTGCATATTGAGGACTACTATTTTTGTAATTAGTTGTGGGCACATGAATCTTATTATTTTCTTAGTAGTTCTATATTTACTAATTGTGTTGTTATCCTATTTTTGCTGATGCATGTACATGCCAAAGTCTTACCGAGCAATTAGCTCACATTATCATTTTATTTCTTTTCATAGCCATAGGATGCCTAAATTTGATCACGGGATAAATCATGGATTCTAGATATAGTAACAAAGGCTTTTGTATCTAATCAGATATACCTAAACTCTATATTTTGTACAATTGCTCTACTCATCAGTAACTAATGAAATATATTACTTAAATTCTTATCATCTATTATTAAGTGTTTTGTTTTAGATTATCAAGCCTTGCACACCTTTTAGGGTTACATCCTAGGAGGTATGGTTGTGCCATGTGCAAAGCCTAGGTGATCCCAAATTCCAACCTTTGGTTATTTCTTTGTACAGAACACATCAACCAAGACTTTGTGATTACTGAAGATGGTTTGCACCACGAGAAGTCCATGTGACATTAGAATGGGACGGACTTCCGTGGGACTTGAATTCACCAAGCCAGTAATAGGGCCAGCCAATGCCCTAAGTGCGACACATGTACACGTCAACATAATTTCCAATCTTTATCATGATGTGGTTCATTAAACCAAGATTGGTAGGTGTAAAATGCACATTTCATATGACTTTGTATAATTTAGGTATTAGGGATTTCATGTCTCAGGAGGCTGTGTCTGTATCATTTCTCTTGCTCTTGCATGTGTAGAAATTATAGATACGGCCAGGTATAAACTGAGGCTCAAACCAATGCTTGAAGTTTTAGAAGTTGATGAAATAACTCGAATGATTGAGGAAGTCGACCATCAACGACATATATTATTGTTTATTCAAATAGATATGTTGGTATTGTTTGCTTATTCAAATAGAATAGTATAAATAATTCAGTCCAACTTTTACATCAAGAAATTTGTATGCAGTTTCTAGTTGTTGTTGTCCATCCAGAATTGGGTTTGGAGCCAATCCACAGTCTTCTTGTCCAATTGGAAGGCCTTGGCAAGAACATAATCAGAGATTGGTGGCTTTGCTCCAAAGACTGCATTGGCTATGGTGATGACGCCAGGGTTCTGGCTACTGAGACTGGCAATAGCAACAGCATTTGTCTTCCCATAGTTGAATTGGAAATGGATGAGACCTTGAGGAAATATGAACACATCACCTTTGTTAAGAACCTTCGTGAAAAGTTTGTTGGGGTTAGATGTGACAAAGCCGACGTAGAGCGTGCCTTCTAACACTACAAGGATCTCAGTTCCTCTTGGGTGGATGTGAGGAGGGTTGAGACCATAGGGTGCAAAGTCTAGGCGAGCTAGCGAGATGCCAAGGGTGTTGAGCCCAGGAATTTGGTTCACATTGACTTGAGTCACATTAGACCCCAATTTGTTTCCTGTGTCACCGGGCTTGTCAAGGCCAGAGAAGAAGAAATCTTCGGGTTTGGCCATCTTCGGGTCCTTGCAGACAAACCCATTCACGAACACTGCATCAACAATTGCAAGAAAGGTAAGTATAAATGAAGAAATAATAAAAACTACACAGCATGCAAGCTAATTACATGTGCAGTAACTAATTATAAGATAGCTGTTGAAGAGGAGTACCATCTGATTTACGATCAGCAACACAGAAGTCTTGGAGTTGACTAGGATCAGAAGCAATGGCGTGAGATGAAGCCAGAGCAAGGAGGGCAAGGAAGAGAAAATGGGCAGCCATCTGCTCTCCCTTAATTTCTAGCTAGCAGAAGAATAGCCAAGGATATGGAGATAGTGTGGCCAAATAGCTTGGAGGAATTGGATATAAATAGAGGGAGATGTACGTGCCCGTTCAGAGGCTTGAATCAGTCATGCAATTACTTTTTCACTAAAAGAGAGAGTATTCCCATGTTAGGTGACGGTTTTCTAATGTTTCCCATGTGTTTGTTCTTGTCCAACTTTCATTTAGACAAAGTCGTGGCGTCTTTGCGATAATATGTGTGGATGAAAGACTGTGGCAAAGTAGTTTAGAGACAAAAGAAAACGCGATATTGTTATATCAATCCGTCCACCCACTGGTTAAGGTTTGTCTCGTTCTCTTACAATATTTTCTTATATCAATCAATGGGGATCTTGGTGCAACCAATACCGAGTCGTTAGAGAACTGCAGTCCATGGGCAGGTATATATATTATATTCAACTAAGATTTGATCTGGTCGCAATAAGCAATCATCAACCGACCTATTAGCTCACGCCGCTGTGATTTACCTGAGAGAATGACGTGCTACGTACAGAAGCACTTATGGTTTCCAAGGCAGCAGTTGAACCCAACAAACTGGTTGAAATAGCTAATAATGACGACAAGCTATTGACTGGATTTGCTTTGTCTAGAACGTATTAAACCATAATATTTTTCAGTTATGTATTCATATAATAATATTAGCATCTCAAAGCTTCTTTCGAGCCGGTTTTATCATAGCCAATTAAGCAATTTTCCTGGGAGAATTTAATTAGGCCTTGTTGGGGAAGTGGTGGTGGAAAATGTTAAGTAATATTGGGATCTTCTGTAGGTTAAAATCATTCCCTTTTTCTTTATCAATAAAAAAAAGCCTTTAACATTGTACGGACCCAGTCCATTGACCGACAGGCCCAACAGTTTTGTTTCCCTTGTACAACTTTTAAGGCATATAGATAAAAGAAAAATGTTGCATGTGCTATGCCCGTGAGAGGAAAGAAAGACTTCTGATGGGAGTCTTTCTCATCCAATTTCGACTAAAAAAATACCCCTAGGGAATGCCAAAACCATGGGAGTCTTTCTCTTGTCCGATTAGAAAATGACCCTAGAGCATGCCAAAACCTTAGGCTCCTTGGTCTATAAAGTGTCTCCTCTCCCTCCTAACCATCTCACTGCAAACCCAATCCATTACCGGCAAGCAAACTTTTGAGTTTTGTTCTTAATCTTCTGGGAGGAATCCTTGAGATTTTTTGACGAACCGATTGTGAGATCTCATCAGATCCAAGATAATGTGTAGATCTTCTTTTTCCTTTTCTTTTGGCCTATATGGGGTTATTGCTCAGGATTTAGCTGGCGAAGTGCTAGATTAGTCTTGGAACAAGGTATCCCCTTTTTTTTTTTTCTTCTGTTGCATCGACGACCATCGTCGAACTTGATCGTGATGGGATCACTGCAAGTGGTTGCTGCAGCCCCCGCTATTGAGGGGTCGCTGTTGTGGCCACTATTGAGGGTTTTGACCATGATTTGTGGATAAGAGAGAGAACAACTCTCCCCTATCTTAACAAAAAAGAAGAGAGTTTTCTCTCTTTTTTTTTTTGCCTTCTCTCCTAACCTTTTGTTCTTTCTTCTCTCTCCTCTCCCTTCCTTTCTCTTTCATTGATTTAACGGGGTTAAGTAAAAGGATTCAAGGTATTTAGTAATGGATCCTGTAGGAATTCAATATAAGTTTTGTAAGGACCAGATTTTGTAATGATTCACATCAATGCATCCTTTATTATTAAATTCTACTTCTTCGATATATCAAATGTACGTATGCCATCGGACCATAAGAATTTCAGCTCATCAACAAGAGGCCTTAGATATATATCAATGCTTCTATCAGGATATTGTGGTTCAGAAATGACTAATGTAAGAAAGATGTTATATTTTTTTATGCACATCCCAGACAGCAAATTTAATAGAGTAATAAATTTTGGCCAACATTAATAAGGGACCACTACATGACTGAATAGTGTAAATCCAGCCTTAGATAGACCTAGTCGGACATTACATGATTCTTGAGCAAATAAAGGGTGGCAAGCATCAAATTTCTTTCAAGCCTTATTGTTCAATAGATGACTCATCATATCGGTGTGCTTGCGAATCTCTTTTTTGTGCCTTCTCATCTGTTCGACAGTACTCTTGGACAAGTAAAGCCTTCGAAGTCTAGAAGTGAGGGGAAGGTATCGAAGAACTTTTTATCGTATGTCCTTTTGATTTTTACTCTCTTGCCTTGGCTTAAATTAGCTTTCACTGTATTTGTCACATGAGCTCTTCAGTTGGTCCTTCTAGTAGAAAGGCATGCAATCATTATGGCATGCATCTATCTTCTCATATCCCATGCCCAATCTTTTCATCATTTTTTTTGAAGCATAGAAGCTCCCAACAAGCTTCTCATCCTTCAGTAGCATCTTCTTTATTATTTCTACCATTCTATCAAAATAATTGATCGTTATATTAAACTCGATCTTCAAATTCAACAACTTTGACACAGCTAATAATATAGTGTGTATTTCATATTCCGGCCATCGTGGTTTATCAGTATCTTTTAGCATATGATAGAAATCACCACTGTCGGCTTTTGAATCATTCTCTATATCCCAATCAAATTCAAGACCAGCCGCATCCATAATCATGTCTACCATTCTATCCGTGTCTCTGTTCTGCTGACTTCTAACTCTTGCACTTATCTCTCATATCTCCCCATGTAGATACCAATGCCTGTAATTTCGCATAAATCCACTTCGATATAAATAGATAATTATTGTATCCCTATTAAGTATTTCTCTATTGATACATCTCTTAATGTAGCTTATTTTTGAACTAAGAATACTGCATTTTCAAAAGTATAATCACAAAAGTACTTGACACCCTCCTTATATTCAAAAAAAATTATCCCGTCGACTACTCGACTGTCCATCCAATTATAGTCCATGGCACACTATCTAAGGATTCTGTATATACAAATATAAGAAAAATATTTATCAATTATTTTATCATTTAAAATGGCTTATATAATAAATACATCCTATCATCAACTAATAGGTATAAAAGGTCCTATCATCAACTAATAGGTTCAAAAAAATTTTTGACAGTATTTCTCCTTAGTTCTCCTCACACGGCTGAAGATGTGTAAGGAGAACTAAAGAAAAATACTGATTGAAATTTCTCTCGAACCCTCAATATACCGTTTGATTACTATAATTATCTATAGAATTAATTATAATTCTCAAACTATCCAAACTGGATAGTTAATTGATCAATGTACATAATTTTTTTATCCATATAAAAATATATAAATATACGGATATCGTAGAATATGTACATTAATCAAAAGATGAGTCTATGATTCTATGCAATGTAAAATTTTTAAAAATAGATGACTAAGTATAAAAAAAAAAGAATAAAAGTAGAGCAACAAAAGGAGACTCAAAAGATGTAATATATGTTATAATAAGGATCCACTACAACAAAACAGATTATTAGTGATGAAAAATTTTTATCGCTAATAATATTAGTGACAAAATTTTGATCGTTAATATTTTATCGTAAATAATTTCGTTGTTGATAATATTTTATGATAAAAAAAATTTGTTGCTAATAAAAGATATTTACGATGAATATTTTTTGTCATAAAAAAAAATTGATGAAAAAATTTAATCTAAAAAAAGGTATTTACGATGAAAAATTTTCGTCGCTATTATTTGCTAAAGTTTTAGCAACAAAAATTTTCATCACAAAAAACTATTTTTGCAACGAAAATAATTCAACGCTATTAATTTAATAAAAAATTATTTAGAAAAAAATTTAAATAATATTAGTGATGAAAAAATATATTATAAATAATATTATTTATGATGAATATTTTTTTATCACTGTTAATTATATATGTATTGATAAATTAAATTATATTAGTAAAATATTTTTAGTGATGAATATTTCATCAAAAATAATTCTGTCACTAATAATTTAGTTATATATATTTTTTTAAAAAAATTATGAATATATATTTTAAATTTATATGTATAATATTTTTTATAAATTAAAAAAATAAAAATAAAAAATTTATATAATAAATTGATAAATAAATTTTATTATTTTATTATATTAAATTAAAATTATAAGATAATTGAAATAAAAAAAATACATCAGTAAGTCATCAAATATCGATATTTGAAGAACGAGCTGGGGACGAGGAGCACTCAATGGAGCTCGGATCGATCTACTGCTGCATCATCAGCTGTTCATCTGCTCTATCTATGCCATCAGCTCCATCATCTGGATCTGGAAGAACTGATAGTCGTCGACCCGTGCAGCCAACTCCTAGCTCGCTGTCGATCCTCGACAGCCTGCTATCGATCCTTGACAGCCTACTGTTAATCTTCGATAGCCTACCTCTGCATCTCCATCAGTCAAGCCTCGCATGCAGAGTAGATGTCTGCCCTAGATGTGCATGAGGATGAAGGAGCAGTGATCCCATACCCTAGACCCCTAACATAATAGGATCTCATATCGAGCACTCGATCATAAATCTCATCATTTGTAGATGCGGTCAAGTCCTTAGGGATAGGCTGAGAACTAATCTCTGTCATACGATCCTGAAAATAAAAATTATAGTTATTTTAATTTTGTAATAAAATCTGATTGTGAATGAAAAATAATTGAAAAAACTTACAAAGAGCTCCTGGCTCTCCGTCGTCCACTCCCCCGACCATCGTTGGTGGGTCCACTAGTAGATATCGATCCTATCAGGAAGCTCGCCACTTTTAGCATCTCTCTACAATTTGAAATTAATTAAAAAAATTAAATAACTAAAAAATTATATGCTAATTAGAAATTAAAAATTACCTACCATGTGCTCCATATGATGAGCAAACGATCTCGAACCCCCATAATGCAGCACGATCTGTCTCACCCGATTCGCCGCATTCTGGGCACATTGTTTCTGTAAAATTATCAGTAAAATTTGTAGATAAAAAATTTAATTTAAGAATAAATGATTCAGTCATTAAACTATAAAAAAAAATTTAGATGTGTAATCTGATATGCCAGATCTTCGTACTGTCGACATATAGTAGTCCAATCATCTATGGTGATGCTGTCATAGGGCTGCTGCCGCACTGCCTCCTCCCCATGATCCTGCACCACCTGATACCAACGCTAATGCATGTGATGGCAATAGTCCTTGAAACACAACGATAATTGAATGTCGATGGCTCGCCTCACACGATCCTCCTCAAAATCTGCGATATCAAATACACCCTGTCAATAACAAATATTTAGAGAATACTATGCAAATTAAATATTCATAATATAATTTATTTTATCTGTAAGTGGATGTAGAAAGTCTCTCTGAGCCGGTAGAACATGACGCCAATCGAAGAGCATCACGGAGGCATAACTGCAGTATATGATGTCCAGCTCAGTCTGCCATGGGTCACACCATCCTCTAATGGGTCTGGTGTAGTCGGCTGGTATCTCGATCCGGAGATGCTATCCCGGGTGCTCGCATCTCCAACACTCTAGAGTGAGGTTCTTCGATGGACCTCATCCTCACCTCACCACCGATGAGGACTCACCTAAAATAATAATAAATAAATCATTAGTATGATCCAAATAAAAGAATCAAATTTTATTATATATAAAGTGTAATAGTTAATACCATTGGAACCCGCCTCACTGGGACCTGTCGGTGCAGGATCCTCTGACAGTGAAGCCAGTGCAGCAACAGAGATCGATGGAGGTGCCTCGATCTCTGAGGCATCTGCAGGGAGCTGTGAATGCGAATGTCGTCGTCTGTCTCTTGGTGCCATATCTGTAGAATTGAGATATAAATAAGTATAATGTTGAATAATAATAGTAGAAATCAAATAATATTCTAATGAATACAATTATATCGCATACCATTATTGAAAGATAAAATTGAATGAAGAATATAGATCTACTCATCAATATTCATTTCTTTCTTGATGTGTAGATCCTCGTCCGAATCATAGTAATCGATATATGTGTCATCTTCTATCTCATCATCATTTATGAACTGATCGTTGCTCTCCGACTCATCAAGATTAAATACAAAATCAGCTTCAACTTCATTGGGTGGAAGATTACCTTATTCAAAGGTGCCATTACTAGTTCTTCATCAACCAAAAGCTCGGCTAATGTTTGTTCTTCTTGTTGAAAAATTTTTTCTTCATGTAAATCTAAATTTTCATCCATCTCTAATCGAGTTGGTATGTCATATACGTCTCTAGATGTTACTTTTTGTACAACATGCTAATTACCTTGATACTTTAGATCCTTCAAATATATTACTTGTTTGGCTTGAGTTGCTAATATATACGGCTCATTTTGGTACCATGTTCGTGCAAGATTTACACTAATAAATTATGAATCAATATGAATACCGATCTTTTTATTACTAATATCTCATCATTTATATTGAAACAAAAATATAGAATTATTGGATCCATACTTCAGTTCTATGATATCTACCAGTATACCATAATAATCAATCTCTTTTTCTCTTTCATATCCTGTTGTAGTAATTTCACTATTTTGGATCCGTCGTTGCATCTCAAGCTCTCTTATGTGAAATCTCATTTCTCTAATGATACAGGATGTGTAGTGATTAATCTTTCAATCGGGACCACATGCTAAATCGTACAACTCATCGGTCGCAACCACTTCTTTATTGAAATACTTATATTTTATTTACATCATAAGATAAAAAATTATGTTGATTTAAATAATATTATTTATAAGTAAATAAATAATGTATCACTAATACAACTTACAAGATCACCAAATTATTTTATAAATTTTCTCCTATGTTGATCATCAGCATCCATATTATTCTCTTTACATAATATATTCTTGTGCTCACCGTAAGAAGTTATAATTTTTAATTTTATATCGATAAAAAAAATTTTTAGAAATTAAATAGTATGGTAAGATGATACTTACTCAATAAAATCTTTAATTTTTTTATAATTATTTAGAACGTAAAAGTGTGCTTTGGATAGCTCGTTCACGTCCATAAATTTATATCTCCTTGCACTAATAGGTCGAACTGTTTGTTTAAATATAGACAACGTTGGTTCATTACCATCCCATTCACGGTCTATGTTACGATCTGTACGATTGAATCTTGTTTCGATATCGTCAACATACATCAAACAGAATGTGACACACTCAGTAGCTACATATGCTTCCGCTATAGACCCTTCAGGCCTTGCTTTATTACATACATATTTTTTTAAGGTGCACAAGAATCTACAAACAAAAATAAATTTAAATTTTAAAAATATATTTACATCTTATAATTGATATGATAAAGTATGTATAATTTTTTTATCTTTCAATAGGATACATCCATCGATAATGTATCGGTCTGACCAAAAGAGCTTCTTTTGGAAGATGAACAGCCAGATGCACCATAACATCAAAAAATAATGGTGAAAAAATTTTTTCTAACTTACAAAGAATGAGTATGATATCCTTCTCTGATCTCTCAAGTAAGTTAATCTTCAATTTTTGACAACACAGTTCTTAGAAGAATACTCCCAGCTCAATCATTGCAGTTTGACCATCACCACCTAAATAACCACGCATGACCACAGGAAGCAAACGTGGCATCATCACATAGGAGTCATGACTTTTCATACCGGAGATATTACTGTCGTTGTTTCTAACACACTGCAATATGTTTGAAGCGTATGCATCAAAAAATTTTATGATTTTGAACCATCTACAGAAATTTTTTTTTCCTCTCTAAACAGTGAATAATATAGGGTGGCATAAAAAATCTCTCACCTCGATGAACTAAATGCAACTTCGATCGAATTCTCATTTCCTGCAAATCAAGATAAGTTTTTGTACCATCTTTTATTTTTTCTGAAATATTCAATACAGTACCGATGATATTATCATAAATATTCTTTTCAATGTGCATTACATCCAGATTATGATGAAGTAGTAGCTGCTTCCAATATGATAGCTCGAAAAGGTTACTTCGCTTCGTCTAATTCAGCTCAGCTTCAGTACGCTTCTGCTTGCGAGTACCCGATATTTTTTCAAATTGGATGTTTCTAATGACTTCAAATTGTTCTAAAATTTTTGCTCCACTTAACTCCCTAGGTGGCGGATGTCGATCGGACTTACCATCAAAATATTGATTATGATGGGTCCTCCATGAATGATTAGCAGGAAGAAACCGCCGATGACCCATGAAACATATGTTCCGTCCATGCTTTAAATGTAAAGAGGATGCATCTCTATTACATATTGGACATGCAAGATATCCTTTAGTGCTCCATCCAGATAAATTTTCATATACCAAAAAATTATTTATGGTTCATAAAATTGAAGTATGCAATTTAAAATTACTTCAACTCACAGAATCATATGTCTGTACCCCATTTTCCCATAACTCTTTCAGATCATCAATTAAAGGTCGTAAATATACATCAATTTCATTACCTGGTGCTTTCGGACTCGAAATCAACAGTGACATAAAAATAAATGGTTCTTTCATGCATTTTCAAGGTGACACATTATAAACAACTGGCATCACAGGCCACATGCTGTAAGAGGTACTCAGATTGTCAAAGAGATTAAGTCCATCTATCGCTAGACCAAGCCGGATATTGCATGGGTCAATCGCAACGTACGGATGCTTTGCATCAAGTCTTTCACACTAAAGAGTCAGCCAGATGGCTAAGTATGTTCTCCTCCAGAATCTACTGCTCATAATGCCATCTCATTTTTTCAGCTATCTTTGTGGACATATACAACCTTTGAAGTCTTGGAATCAATAGAAAATATCTCAAAATCTTTTGAGGTATCTTTTTTGCTTTTTTATTATCGATTTTCTATCTAGGCTCACCGTATTTCGGACATTCAGTTGCTTGTTCATTATTCTTGTTGGGTATAAAATACCCTCCAACCGAAGTTCGTGTCAAGAGTGACCCTCCCGGGATTCTACCGACGTCCGACCTTCGACGACATCTTTTCGAACCTCTCCGGCGGCCGAGCCTCCGCAACGTTCCCAAGTCTGCCGATGGATGAACCCCCACCAATGTCGACCGGATTCTCCACGATGGACGGACTCCATCCAAGTTTCTACGATGGTCGACCACCTTCTAGACTTCGTCCGAGCTCCTACGGGAGTCGGACTTCTTCTCCGAACCTTGACTGCAGGTAGACTTCGTCCGAGCTCCTACGGGAGCCGAACTTCAGCCCCAAGCTCCTATCGCAGGTGGGCCTCATCCGAATTCTGGCAAGGGCCGGACTCTGGGCCCCCACCACAAGCGGTCTACTCCGAACTTCTACCACAAGCGGTCTGCTCCGAGCTACCACTACAAGCGGTCTGCTCTGAATTTCTACTACGAGCGGTCCACGTCGGATTTCTACTGTAAGCCTCCACCTGAGCTTCTATTGTGAGTGAATTCCTTCCGAACTTCTATTGCAGGTAGGCTTCGGTCGAGCTTTCTCGACAAATGATCCCCATCCAAACTTCTACGGAGATCGGACTCTGATCGAACTTCTGTAGCGGACAGGTTCCGGATGAACTCCTACGACACATGGACTCCAACAGCCGGACCCCTCCAGCAGATGAACCTCTCCAGCGCCATCCGACATCCACTGCCGGTCGACCTTCTACCGAATTCTGCGTGAAACCGAACTTTATCTACGGAAAGCCTCTGACCGAGCTCCTACAGCAAATGACCCTCGCCTGCAGTACTAGCACCCAAGGCACCCAACGGTGGAGGGCTCACCAGCAACATCCGAGCTCCTCTCAGATGGAGAGCTACCTCTCTCTGCCGGACACCTCAACCGAGCTTCGGCTAACAGGCCTGGACTCCCTGGCAGGCCACAGTAATGGCCACGACTCTGCTCCACTTCCTGTGATGGATTCCATGTGGCTCCACCACTCTCTGGCAAGTCGCGACAACAGACACTACTCCACTCCCCGCGACAAGCTCCACGTGGCTCTGAACAGCCCCTGATGCCACTACTCTCCGCAATAAATTCCTTATGGCCTCGAACGGCCCACTACCAGGCGGTTACAAATGTCGCTATCAGTCTGTTGCATCCTTGCCTATAAAAGGGGGACCCCAGATACATTATTCTCTAAGCTCTAATCTCTATCTCAAAACTCTGCAAAAATTTTCGTTCGAGCACTCCATTCTTGTTGAGGCAGAGAACTGACTTGAGCGTCGGAGGGTCTTGCCGGAGCACCCCCAACTCCGGTTTAGACTTCCTTTGTTGGTCCTGGCAGCGACCGTGACTCCCTCGACTCCAGCTTCTCCGACGTCGGTGGATTTTTGCACCAATAGTATTGGCGCTAGAGGAAGGGGCTGCTGTCTTCGCAGTACCCTTGTTCTTAAAGGAGCGCTCAACGGGACCGCCTCCGGTCATCTTCTCTGACATCCTCTTCTCCTTCCTCTACTGGATCTTCGCCCGATGCCTCCCTGCAAAGCATCCACCCGGCGATCCATGGCCTCCACGGCCAGATCTCAGGCTCCAGCCTCACCTCCAGTTTTTCAGGCTCCTCCTCCTCCGACAACGGTGGTTGGCACGGAGCAATTTGACCTACTGGTTCAGCAGGTCAGAGGCCTCACTGAAGCGGTGTAGGCCATGCAGCAGCAGCAACAGCCGCAGGCGTCAGTGCGACTGGAGAGAACGTCGTCGGAACTCCAAAATCTGACGATAGGATGGGCCACTTGGGCCAGTCACCCTGCCTTTCCTAGAAAGATGAATCCGAGGGTGGAGAGCCCTCAGTCAGATCACGATTCTACTCCTGGAAGATCTCTACCTCCATTCTGCCAGAAGACCCTCGAGACCCGTAGTCGAGAGGATTTCCTGGATCGAAGGCTCCAGGAGATGAACCGATGGATCGAAGAACTCCACCACGCTCCCCCCACTTATGGTGAGGACATTTGTACTGACCCTCCCTTCTCTCAAATGATCATGCAGGAATCGATCCCGCCAAACTTCAAGCTCCCTCAATTTGAAAGCTACGACGGACTTCGGACCCAGTTGACCACCTGGAGGCCTTTCGGACAATGATGCTACTCCATGGTGCGCCAGACGCCATCCTGTGCCGAGCTTTTCCATCCACCTTGAAGGGAGCAGCGAGAAACTGGTACTCAGCGCTAAGTCGGGTACCATCTTTTCCTTTGATCAGATGAGCCACTAGTTTGTGGCACATTTTGTTAGCAGCCGACATCCCGGAGGGGTTCGGAGTCCCTCATCAACATCAAGCAAAGGGAGGGAGAGTCCATCCGGGCTTACGTCAATCGTTTCAACGTCGCCGCATTAGAGGTCTGAAACTTGGATCAATCGATCGCGATGGCCGCTCTGAAAGGCGGCCTTCAAAAGAACGACCTTCTATTCTCCCTGAAAAAGAAGTACCCCAGGGATTTTGCCGATTTGCTGGCTCGGGCCGAAGGATACGCCCGAGTAGAAGAAGCCTTCAAGATGAAGGATGAGGAGACCGCGAGAGAGTGGTAGGTAGGAGACTCGAGTAAGCCCGCAGTCGAAAAAGGCCCGAGAGAAGCTCGGTCACGTTCTCGAACTCCTCCCGGATACAAGCGCACCCAGACTCCTCCCCGAGCATGCAGGCAGAGAAGCCCGGAGCGTAGGGTTCGACGGGGCTCTCCCCCAGGAAGATTTCGCAGCTATGCCCCCCTCAACACGTCGAAAATCCAGGTGCTGATGGAAGTCAGAGAGTAGCTCCCAAGATCAGAAAGGATGCGCACACACCCCTGGAAGCGCAATCCTAACAAGTTCTGCCTCCACCATCGTGACCACAGCCACGACACAGAGGAATACATTCAACTCTGAGATGAGATCGAGGAGCTCATCAGACGAGGTCGGCTCGACAGGTTCATTCGACGCTGGCCTGAGGGTAGAGAGGATCGGCCAAGGGCCCTGCCACAACCTAAGTCGTCGAGGAGGGAAGAGCAGTTCGGAGATCGGCCTCCAATTGGGACCATCAACTCCATCTCTGAAGGACCTTGACGGGGAGCAGACCTTCTACAGCCTTGAGATTTGAAAAATCTGTAAATGTATTACGAACGACTTCACTTTAAATCAAGATTCCTTTCAGATTTGCATATCTTTCCCTTTTTGCATGAATTTGTAACGACAGGGGATAACCCCTTCAGACAATGAAAACAGATCCTAATATGGGCAAGGCCGAAGGTCCGGTTATTTTTAGACCGGATGGGGGAGAGGCCCTACAACACCCTTATGTGCCCCCACAGCCATATTAGGGACAGGAGGAGAACCTCGCCCTAACATGAGCAAGGCCGAAGGCTCGGTTATTTTTAGACCGGATGGGGGGAGAGGCCCTACAAACCCTTATGTGCCCCCATAGCCATGTTAGGGACAGGAGGAGAACCTCATCCTAACATGAGCAAGGCCGAAGACCCGGTTATTTTTAGACCGGATGGGGGAGAGGCCCTACAAGCCCTTATGTGCCCCCACAGCCATGTTAGGGACAGGAGAAGAACCTCGCCCTAACATGAGTAAGGCCGAAGGTCCGGTTATTTTTAGACCAGATGGAGGAAGAGGCCCTACAGCGTCCATATGTGCCCCCACCGCCCTGCTAGGGACAGGAGGAGAACCTCGCCCTAACATGAGCAAAGTCGAAGATCCGGTTACCCTTAGACGGATGGGGGAAGAGGCTCTGCAATGCCCATATGTGCCCCCACAACCCTGTTAGAAACAGGAGAGGAACCTCGTCCTAACCTGAGCTGAAATCGACTGCATCAGAAATAGAAGAAGAACCTCGTCCTGACACCAACTAAGGTCCAGCCATTCGAGACCTGATAAGAAAGAAGAGAACCTTCTCGATGGCCCTTCTATGCTACCGTGACCCCATAAAAAGCTAGGGAGAACCCTTGCTTAAAAGGAGGAAGGAGAAAGAGAAAGAGAGATCTACGGTCACGAACGAAAAGACAAATCAACACGATGATGGCTAGGAACCTTCAAACGATGTCGACGTCGAACAAATCAAAAAATACAATAAATTCGGTAATGACGACCTAATACAAAAATGAACAAGAAACCTTCGGACAACATCGACATCGAACGAGACAAAAATGAAAGAAGTCCGACGGACGATAATTCAACACAGCGCGCAGGCAAGGTAACAAAAATCTCCTTTTCATTTTGTTAGCAAGGTATGCGTTACAGAGCCTAGAAGGCCAAAAAGAAAAAAAAAAAGGCAAAAGAAGACACATAGAAGGATGAAAGGCAAAAAGAGCCCTAAGGGGGCCCGACTTCTTCCGACTTCGAACTTTCGGCTTCGACCCTCATCAGGGAGTGCCTTAAGCTTTCTACTTCTTCTTCCAATTCTTTCTCCCTCATTAGCATCTCCATATACCTCTGATGAAACCGTTGGCTTTCGTTCTCTGCCTCTCGGAGTCTCTTTCTCAGGACCTCGGATTCTGCCTCCGCATCCTTGACCGCCTGCTGTTCGTATACCAGCTGGATCTTCAACTGCTGCAGCTCGGCTTTTTCCTCCCCAAGGATGACGGATAGCTCTTCTATGGTTCCTCTCAGGGATTGAAGTTCGTCGGGATCCCGAACAGGAGCAAGCTGGGCTCCTTCAGATAACTGCCTTTGAAGGCGGGCAACCTCGTCGGTCGCCATCCTGAGCTTCCTCCTGTAGTCATCCACCTACTTGCACCAGCCGGCCCGGTACGCATTATAGTTCGCCTCGGCATCCTGGAGCTGTTGCTGAAGGTCGGAGAACTTCTTCGACCATTCTCGGTCGCTGTCAGCCCGAGTCGAAAGCCAAGACGAGCTTCCTTCCAACTGGCCGATCCTCTCCTGTGCAGCCGACAGCTCCGCTCCAAGAGAGCTGATCTTGGAAGCTTGAGCCTAAGATCGATCGCTGGCGTGCTTCTTATGTTCCTCGAGCTCCTTCTCGAAGTTTGCTTTCCTCCGACTGTACTCCATGATCCCCTTCACGTGGAGGTTCCGAAAGTAGGTGGCCTCCGCAGTGGCCTCAGAGTGGCTCTCCCTCAGCCGGTGAAGTTCGTCCTCCATCTCTTTCGACTTTTTTGTTAAATGACGAACTTTCTTCCTCAGATGTCAGATCATGGACTTTAGCGGAACTCCCTGTGGCAAGGGAAGTGCTTTGGTAGGACACTGCCATCGGGAGACAAAAGCGTCAAGGCACGGCTCATTGCAAAAAAAAAAAAAAAAGAAAAGAGCAGAGAAGCCCCCATAAGGAGAAACCCAATTTTATTGATTGAATTTTCTTAAAGACAAAAGGGAAAAGAGAAATCACAGTAAAAGAAAAATACAAAGTCAGAGGTCTCGAACCTCCGAAGTAGGAGTTGGGGAGCTCGGTGTTCTTGGAAGGGGGGCTGCGGTGGCAGCGACAGCAGGAGAGGGCTGGGCTTCATCTTCAGATGCCTCATCCAAGAAGCTGAAGTCGAGCTCGAAAATTTCTTGACCACCTTCTCTTGGCAGAGCTCGAATCCTTTGATGAATACATCTTGGCCGAACTTGACGTTCAGATCCCTGTCATTAAAGGGATTCTCCACCGGCTCTTCCTCGAGCCGTGGGATTCTTCGATGGCGGCTCGACGGCCGCTGACCCTGCGGGCCACCGTCTTCTTTCTCCTCCCCCTCTCAACCCCTGGCACCTCCTCGAAGCGGGCCCCCGAAGCGGGAACCTCGGCGGGAGAACTCCTTGAAGAGGCCCGGAGAATCGGGGGCTTGGCGTCTGAAGGAACATCGACCGTGAGAGCCGCCTGGGCTGGCGTGGCTGAGCTCATTTCCTCCATTCTGGCCTTCTTTACTGACCCAGAGGCCGGAGCGCCTTTTCTTTTGTGAACCTTGAGGCCCTGGCAAGCATCCGTGCTGCTTCGCGTCCATTCCTAAAAAAAAAAGAAAAAAGAGAGAGAAAAAGAGATCAGCAATAGAGTGAAAAAGGAAGAGGTGATGCGCAGTTTAAAAAAAAAAAGGAAGAAAAAAAAAGGAGGGGGAGAGAAGAAGAAGAGAAGAAGAAAAGAAGAAGAAAGGAAAGATGGAATACTTGTAGGATCCAGGGGACTCAAGCCGATGTTGAACAGAAACTGCTCCTTCAGAAGGTTGGAAAGGGAAGGAGTTGGATAACTAAGAAGCTTCCGGGCGGCCTGAAGGTCGTCCTCCCCCAGGCTAGGAGCCCGATGGACAGAGTCCCTCAGGGAGCCCCAAGGGGGCAATCCCAGCTCTAAGGTCGGACATTGGACGTAGAGGTACTTCCCCTTCCAGTTATGGATGGAAGAGGGAGCACCTTTCAGCAACCCCTTCTTGCCGAACTGGGAGGAGAAGTACCACCAGTCTTTTGCCGATGGGTGGCACTTGAAGGTGTAAAAATACCTAAACAAAGAAAGAGATGGCTGGACTTCGACTACATGGCAAAGAAAGAGGAACCTATCAAAAACCTAAAGGAATTCGGCGCAACTGAAGCTAAAGAAATATCTAGAAAATGAAAAAGAGCGACGACGAAGGATGGAAGTGGGAGCCGGAGCCCAGCACGGAAGGCCTCCTAGAACAGGCAGAAACGGCCAGGTGGGGGGGTGCTAGCCCGGTCGGCGGGACCAGAAAGCTCCAGATCGTACTCCGGAGGAACTCCATACTGAACCTTTATCAGTAAAAGTTCGTTCGGAGTCAGAGAACAGGGAATGGCGCCCGACGCAAAAATCGGACAAGGCCCAGCCCTAGATGTGGGTTCGTCTACAGTATGAGAGTTCTGGGGGATTGAGGCAGACGAGCTCCTGGAACCGCTAGAGGTGGAGGTGCCAGAATATATTTCAAGCAAGAACCCTAAAAATCCAGGAGAGATCAGGCGAAATAAGAGGCGAAAGGTTCGTGGGGGACCAAACAAGTGGAATGCGACAGAAGAAAAATGGAGAAGAAGGGGCACCTAGAGGGCAAGAGAAGGAACGAAAGTTCTGGGACTAACCTAAGTTGCTTCGAAGGATGCAGAGGTGCAGGGACAGGGATGACTCGAAGAACACCTAGGGCCAAAGCGGATGCCAAGGAAGGTCAGAGCTCTCAGAGAGAAGGCGGGCACCAACAGGACTTTCAGGCAGAATGAAACTCCTGGAGGCGGAAGGGCAGGTTTAAATAGACCCTGGGATCCGACGCTATAATGATCGTGGATCTCCCCAAGCCGACCCATGTTCGCCATGTGTCCCACTCGCACAGCGGGTGGCTAAAAGCGGCTGACAGCTGACAAGGCCATTACCGCACCATACCTAGGGCAATGCCCCAGCGGGAATTCCGAAAAGACTTTTCGGATTGCCCCGATTTGAAGAGACCCCAGTACGCACGCATTAAATGCCCAAAATATCTGAGGGCGATCGTGCACAGGATTCAAGGGAGCAACTTTGGCTGTGAAAATTTCTCTGTACTTCCTTCATTCGAAACTCAAACTCGAAAGTAGGGGGACTGGTGTTGGATATAAAATACCCCCCAGCCGAAGTTCATGTCAGGAGTGACCCTCCCAGGATTCTACCGACGTCCGACCTTCGGCGATATCTTTCCGAACCTCTCCGACGGTCGAGCCTCCGCAACGTTCCCAAGTCCTGCTGACGGATAAACCCCCACCAGTGTCGACCGGATTCTCCACGACGGACGGACTCCATCCAAGTTTCTATGGTGGTCGACCACCTTCTAGACTTCGTCTGAGCTCCTACGGGAGCCGGACTTCTTCTCCGAACCCCGACTGCAGGTAGACTTCGTCCGAGCTTCTACGGGAGCCAAACTTCAGCCCCAAGCTCCTATCGCAGGTGGGCCTCATCCGAATTCTGGCAAGGGCCAGACTCCGGGCCCCACCACAAGCGGTCTACTCCGAACTTCTACCACAAGCGGTCTGCTCCGAGCTACCACTACAAGTGGTCTGCTCCGAATTTCTACTACGAGCGGTCCACGTCGGATTTCTACTGTAAGCCTCCACCTGAGCTTCTATTGTGAGTGAATTCCTTTCGAACTTCTATTGCAGGCAAGCTTCGACCGAGCTTCCTCGACAAATGATCTCCATCCGGACTTCTGCGGAGACTGGACTCCGACCGAACTTATGTAGCGGACAGATTCCAGACGAACTCCTACGACACACGGACTCCAGCAGCCGGACCCCTCCAGTGGATGAACCTCTCTAGCGCCATCCGACATCCACTGCCGGTCGACCTTTTGCCGAATTCTGTGTGAAACTAAACTTCATCTACGGAAAGCCTCTGACCAAGCTCCTACAGCAAATGACCCTCGCCTGCAGTACTAGCGCCCAAGGCACCCAACGGTGGAGGGCTCGCTAGCAACATCCGAGCTCCTCTTAGATGGAGAGCTACCTCTCTCTGTCGGATACCTCAACGAGCTTCGGTTGACAGGCCTGGACTCCCTGGCAGGCCACAGTAATGGCCACGACTCTGCTCCACTTCCTGTGACGGATTCTGCACGGCTCCACCACTCTTTGGCAAGTCGCGACAACAGACACTACTCCACTCCCCATGACAAGCTCCACGTGGCTCTGAACAGCCCCTGACGCCACTACTCTCTACAATAAATTCTTTATGGCCTCGAACGGCCCACTATCAGGCGGTTACAAACGTCGCTATCAGTCTGTTGCATCCTCCACCTATAAAAGGGGGACCCCAGATACATTATTCTCTAAGCTCTAATCTCTATCTCAAAATTCTGCAAAAATTTTTGTTCGAGCACTCCATTCTTGTTGAGGCAGAGAACTGACTTGAGCGTCGAGGGTCTTGCCGGAGCACCGCCAACTCCGGTTTAGACTTCCTTTGCAGGTCTCGATGGTGACCGTGACTCCCTCAACTCCAGCTTCTCCGACGCCGGCGAATTTTTGCACCAACAATTCTTATAAAATAATATATAGTCATTTTTGCAGGCATGTATAGGAGTATAGCCAAGTCCCATTTTTTACATGTATATTTTTGCTTCAGAATATGATTTTGAAAGTCTCTCTCCATCGGGCAGAGCTGCTTTAATCAATATTAAAATTTGATCAAATAATTTTTGACTCGAACGGTTCACAATTTTAATATGAAGTAATTTTATCAAAAACTCTAACTTAAAAAACTTTATACAATTTGGATAAAGTGGCTCTCATGAATCCCTTACAAGCTTTGCAAACTGTTCAGAAGTCCCTTCTACCTCAAGCCAAATATTATGCTCATGATCAGAATTTCTTTCAGATGCAGTAGTATTCATGCATATATTTGAACAAGCATCTTGATGTAAATCATCTAACAATTCTTCAATATCACTATGTTAGATAGATCTAGTACCATCAGTACTATCATCTTCAGTATCATCATCGTCGCACACCACTTCATTCGGATTACCCTCCACATGCCATATCCAACAAGTATTCTTCTTATCCATATCATATTGTAGCAAATGCTCCTCAACAAGTGTTATGTGATCATATATCAAATTGACACATCTCTTGCATGGACACTTTATCCGACTAGCACTGTCAGCCTTATGCCGTGCAAAGTCAATGAAATCTCGAACTCCTTTTCGATATTTAGGCAAAAAAATACCTCTAGTATTCATCCAACTTTTGTTGATATTCATCTAACAACAAACACAAAATCATTAACAACCAAAATAAAGTTTAGTGGTATTTTGGATTCCGATCTCAATTTCGGATTGAATCACATTTCGAATTCCAACTAAAATCCTGACCCAGATCTAGATCCGGATCACTTGATACAAAATGCATGATCTTATCTTTTTCAAATCATTACTAACAGGTGTGGCCTATCCCTTTCAGAAAAGTAATAATCTCATTATTGTTATTAGTGAATATTTTGTTTTATTTTCATGAAAATTTTGACAGCATCTCCCCATTGTTCTCCAAGTATACGATGTGGATATAGTACCTACGCACCCTATCCACCATATACCCAAAGAATAATGAACAGATAACTACTGAATATCATATAATAAAATAAAATATCAATTATTAATAACAATAATATTATTATTTTTTCAAAAAGTCTGAATATGAGACATCTAAGTTTCGATCTCGATGAAGATCGAAACTTGAACGAAAATCTACGGCTCAATGTATTTAAGTACCATATTTGAATGTGCATTCGAAAATAAATTTTTAATTTATCAAAAAAGAATAACTTCATATTAAAATTTTTTCATTAAAAATTTAATAAATTTTTTTTAAATAAAAATATTTTTTTATTTATAATTTCAGCAGTATACAAAACAATACATAAAATAATTTAATTATAACAAGTAACAGCAATGTGCATTGTGTTAGTGAAAAAATAATTAGTCAAATAATTAAATAATTTCAGTAATAATATTAAAAATAATATGCAATAATTATAATAATTTCAGCATCATATTTCATCCTCATGAAGACTTGACCTGACCCGCCCCATCCCAACCCGACCTACCTTAGACCGACCCGACGCAGACCGAACCAGACCCAACCCGGCCCAACTCGCCCTGACTCCATTGGACCCACCCTTGCCCAACCCGACCTACCCCATCCCGGCCCGAACCGGAACCGACCCGGCTCGGACCTTACCATCCCCGACCCGCCCCATCCCGGCCCGACCCGCCCCAGCCCGACTCAACCTTGACTTGACCCACCCCACCCCGGCTCCACCATCCCCAGCCCAACCCGACCCGGCTCCACCCGACTCACGCCAACCCGACCCACCCCATCCCAGGCCGAACTGAAACCGACCCGACTCGGACCCTACCATCCCTGACCCGCCCCATATCTCGACCCGACCCTCCCCAGCCCGATCGGATCTGGCCCGACCCACCCCAACCCAGGCCCGACCCATCCAAACCCACGCGTGCTCGACCGGCAGGCCCCACGGCCTGCAGGCCACATGTGCCCGACCTGCCATCCCCAGCACAGCCGCGCCCCGGCTCGCTGTTGCCAGCTCCGACTCTGGCTCTGGCTCGTCGGCCCGGCTCGCAGGCCCCGGCACAGCCGTGACTCGACCCCATCCTGGCTCACCATCGCCGGCTCCGGCTCTGGCTCCGGCTCGGTGGCCCCGACCCCAGCCCTGACCCCTCCCTGGCTCGTCGTCGCTGTCCCCGGCACTCCCCGGCATGTAGGCCCCGACAGGCCCCGGCATGCAGGCCCCACATGGCCACAACCCACAGGCCGCACATGGCACCGGCCCGCAATCCCGACCCAATCGCGCTGTCCCCAGCACGTCGGCCACAGCACGTTCCCCATCCCCATCCCCGACCCAAACCCACCCCAAAAACAAAAAAGAAGAGTCGACGTCGTCGGCTCCGACTCTGGCTCGCCGAACCCGACCCCGGTCCGTTGTCGGCCCCACATTACCATCTCTGGCTCGCCGTCGCCGTCGCGGCCCGCAGGCCCCAAGTGGCCACGACCCGTCGTTGCTGTCGCGGCCCGCAGGCCCCACATGGTCGTGGCCCGCCGTCTCAACCCAGGCCCCCCGTCCTCGGCACGCCAGCCCCGGCATGTTCCCCATCCCCATCCTCGATCGAAACCCACCCCCCCCAAAAAAAAACAAAGATGAAGTCGACTCACCTCGATGGTAGGGGCGACGGCGGTGGAGGAAATCGAGATGGCGGAGGAAATCGGAGGCACGCGGGACGTCGAGGGGGAGGAAGCTCGCAAGAGGGGGAGGAAACCGGACTGCCGGGGGGAACGAGGAAGAAAAATGCATTTTCGATGGGATTTGATGGGACGCGGAGTATTAACGACGTAAATTTTTATCGCTAATAATCAATTTTCATCATAAATAATTTGAATAAAAAATATTTACGATAAAAAAATTAATTTTCGTCGCTAATAATTCCTGCCAAAAAGAAAAAATTTTACTGGAAAAATTTAGCCTCGAGAAAATATTATTGACGACAAAAATTTTCTATTTTGTCACTAATTATATAATTAGTGATAAAAAATTTTTCATCACCAATAATTAATAAAAAATAATTTTTTATTTAAAAAAATTTCTCTTGACCAAGTTTTGTTCCTTGTATTATTTTCTTCCATTCATTTTTCATTCATCTCTTAGCCACAATAATGCAATAATATATGTATATATATGTGTGTACATATATAGCTGATGTAGTAAATATATCAATTTTTTAGAATATTTTAGTAATAAAATGGATGAACTATGGTAAGAACAAAAACTTACAATAATTCTGCCACTTCTCATCGACAGTCATCTCGATGAAGCATGGGTGATGTAGTGCAAGCATCCACTCCTCAAGGGCCTATATCACCACCTATTATAGAGGATCCGTAACGATTCAATGACCTAATTCGACAGGTCCAAGCATTGACCAATACCATCCAGCATTTACAGCAAACCACAGAGCAATGACAACCCCCGAAACATACTCCTCAAACTATGCCTCTCCGTGTAGCCAGCAAAATTGCTTCCAGAGAATCTCCCTGGAGGTGCGCATCGTTCTATCCTGATCGATCGACAATCACCATCCCATCCGGATCCAGGCATGAAGAATAATGCCAACATTCTCTAATCTCCTCCAATGGAGATTCGACCTTGGGCTACTCTCTATGCCTCGTAAAATCTCGTCGGGAGGAGGACCTCGAGTAAAAGGTCTGAAAGATTGAACATCATCTGGGCGAGATTCAAATGGGTAGCCAAAGGAATGACGACATCCTCAGCTTCAATTTCCAACCATCTTTCTCTTGATCCATCCTCCAAGAATTAATTTTGGATTGATTCAAGATACCACAGATAGAGCCTTATAAAGATTGAGGATTAGGCATATCTTAATATTCTACATACTTTTCTTGTGCACATATTATTTTTTAAAAACTATCTAATATTTATTTTTATAAATATAAAAAAATTTACTATAATATATCTAAACATCTTTAATAAAAAAATTTTCATCACGAATAATCTATAATTTATGAATTTTTAATTTTTTTATTTTTTTAAATATTAATGACAAAAATTTTTCATCGTAAATAGTGATTATTTACTATGAAAATATATTTTTCATCACAAATACATATTATTTATAATGAAAATAGAGTTTTCATCATAAATAATTTATAATTTTTGAATTTTTGAATTTTTGAATTTTTTTATTTATTAGTAAAGAAATTTTTTTATCATAAATAATAGAGTATTTGCAATGAAAATTGAGTTTTTATCACAATATTTCATTATTGATGATGATAAATTTTTATCATAAATAATTTATATTTTTTAAATTTTTTAAATTTTTTATTTTTTTCATATATTAGTGATGAAAATATTACATCGTAAATATTAGAGTATTTACAATAGAAAATTATTTTTTGTCATAAATATATAAGTATTTGTGATGTAATATTTTCATCACAAATAATCTATAATTTTTAAATTTTTAAATTTTTTTATTTTTTTGCACATATTAACGATGAAAATTTTTTATCGTAAACAAAATATATTTGTGATGAAAATTTTATTTTCATCACCAATAATAATCATTTACGATGTATTATTTTTGTTGCCAATAATTTATAATTTTTAAATTTTTTATTTTTTTCAAGTATTAGCGATGAAAATTTTTTATCATAAATACTTAAGTATTTATGATAGAAATTAAATTTTTATCAGGAATATGCCTGTATTTATGACGTAATATGTTCATCATAAATAATCTATAATTTTTGAATTTTTAATTTTTTTTTTATTTTTTCACATATTAGCGATGAAAAATTTTTATTGTACATAATAGTAATTTATGTTGAAAATTTAGTTTTCATTACTGATATGCTATTATTTACGATATAATATTTTTATTACAAATAATCTTTAATTATTATATTTTTAAAATTTTTTATTTTTTTTCAAATATTAGTGGTGAAAAATTTTCATCATAAATAATGTGTATTTACGATAAAATTTAATTTTTATTGCAAATGCTTCTATTATTTATGATGAAACTAGTTTCGTCACTAATATTTAAAAATTTAAAATTAAAATAAATATTTTATTATTTATGATGATTAATTTTATCATAAATAATTTATATTTATAATGAAATTTTATTTTTATTGCAAATATAAAGATATTTATGATGAAAAATTAGTTTCATCATAAATAAATAATTATTAGCGATGAATTTTGATTTTCATCGTAAATATCATTATTTGTGATGAAATATATTTTCATCGTAAATAAATTTATCGCAAAAAGTGATATTTCTTGTAGTGATCATTAATTGAAGATCAACCATCCAAAATCTTGATCATGGTTAGGGCTTGAACTGGGTCGGGCCCTACCCCTATCTAAGCTAGCCCAATCCGAAAATTCTTTTTAGACTTTAGGTCGAGCTTTGGCTTGATGATTTTAGAAAAAATCAGGCCTGGGTTTGACCTTGGCCTAGGCCCAAGTTCGGTCTGAACCCATTTGGGTAGGCCCGAACCATGAGGTGGCTGCAAATTTGGGCTTCGGGTCAAACTTGGGCCTGATGATTTTAGAAAAAACCAGGCCCAAGCTTGGTTCGAACCTATTTGGATGAACCTGAACCATTAGGTGGCTGCAAAGAAAGAAGGCTGCAAACTAGGAGTAGAAATTTTTTAAAAAAATAAAATAAAAACTTAAAAATAGTTCTTAAATCAGGCACCAACAAAGTAAATAAGGAAAAAAGAAAAAGAGCAAGGCTTAGATCTGCAATTGAAAAATAAGGCATTGCAAGTTCTTCTGCATCTTTAACTATGAGGTGGTTGCAAGTGGTTACTTGTGATATAACAGACCATCCAAGCTTGCCCTGCAACTATAATAATAAAAATAGAAATGCATCATCTCCATCTCTCTCTAAACTCTTTTGGTGCACCCACACAGGCAGTCATCATAGCGTCTTTATGAATAAAGCATCACTAATTTTAGATTGGATGCAAGCCGATAGTATCGGACCCACTCTCAGGCCGGGCTGGGCCTGGGCTGGGCCAAAGATATATCCGAGCCCAGTTCAAAATTCAAATAGATCCTATAATTAGGCCCAAGCCTGGCCTAAACTATTTCAGGCCTAGCTCGAAGCCCGACCTGAATTCGAACTGACCTGAAGCCCATCGAGCCGGCCCAAACCCAGCTCCAACTCTAATCATAGTTAATTAATTAATTAATTAATTAAATTAATATCTAATTAATTAATTAATTATCTAATTAAAATTAATTAATATATTAAAATAAAAAGATTTTTAGCGATGGCTTAATCGCCGTCACCATCATTGTTGCTAATACTCACCAAAATGCAGGCTCAGAGACGTCGGTGGTGCTGGAACGATGGTATGGGGATGGGGATGGTGATCCAATGCGAGGATGGCAGATTCGGCAAGGATGGTGATATATTCGGCAAGGGGGTTAGCATATCCGACAAGGGGGATAGCAGATCCGACAAGGAAATGATGGATCCGGTATGGGAATGACGGTGCAGAGACTCTGATGGTGTGGGGATGGTGAAGGGGGAGGCGGCGTTGGGGAACCGAGAGAGGGGGAGAGGGGGGGTCTCAGTCGCGGTGGGGAGATGGAAACCGAGGGTGGTGGGGGGAGAATGAAGGGTGGGAGGGGGGTTGGTCGGTCATCATTGGGGGAGCCAACCCAGAAATTGAGAGGGGAAAACAAAGGCCCGAGAGTGGTCGGGGGTCGACGAGGGGGGTCGGGGGTCTTAATCGTCGGGTGGGGGAAACAAAGGCATAGGAGGGGGTGGGAGAAAACAAGGGCGGTCGTTGGTGGGGGAGCCAACCCAAAAATCAAGAGGACTGAGGAGGGGGGTCAGAGGTCGGGGAGGGGGGTCAGGGGTTTTGGTCGTCGGGTGGGGCAAAATGAGGGTGGGGGAGGTCACTGGTGGGGAAGCCAACCCAGAAACTGAGGGGGCCAGGGAGGGGGGTCAAGGGTCTTTACCATCGGATGGGGGAAAATGAGGGTGGGGGAGGGGAAAATCTATGGAGGGAAAACAAGTGCGGGGGGGGGGGGGGGCGCGGGGCGGAATGATGTCGGGGGGGATCAATGGAGAGATAGTTAGGGTTATTAACGCCATCGGTAATAAACATTAATAACAGAATGCTGTCGCTAATATGATATTTTCATCACTAATAATCTTACGATCTAATTAAAAAAAATAAAATTACTACTTATTAGCGATGAAATTAGCCATCGCTAAAAAACAAAAATCCTCTCGCTAATATTTTTTTTTCGATGGCTTATCTTTTGGTCACCATTGGTGGTCGGTAAGAGGGGTTATTAGCATAACGGCAAAATTGCCATCACTAATGGCTGTCATTAAAAAATATTTTTCTTGTAGTAAGATTCTTTAGACTAGCCACTTTATTAATTAATGCCTTACCATGGGCTTAAAATATGACCTAGTAGTTCAAGATCGAGCACTTATGGTCCTCTAGCCACTTTATTAGTGCCCCACCATGAGCTTGAAATATGATTATGGTAGTTCAGAGTTTAGCGTATGCAGTCCTTTAGGCTCGCTATTTTTCTCGGTGCCCCGTCATGAGCTTGAAATATGGTTGTGGTAGTCCATAGGGCTAACCACTTTGTTATCCTATCATGGATGGTTGTAGTAATCCATAGGACTAGTCAGTTTTGTTGCCTTATCATAAGTTGAAAATATGGTCGTGGTAGACCAAAGCTGAGCACCTTAATATAATTGGATCCAACGTATGTTGCTTGAGATAATTGTATGATATAACTCATTCACAAAAAGATATATTTGCTATGCATATTTTATGAATCATGGTATCTTTTGGCATGATTTATATGAGTAACAACTATTGTTAGTTTCAAATTATTATTATTATATAATATTGATGTGTGAAAATTCTTACTTGACTGTAAAGCTTACAACCCTCTCCTTCCTCTTTTTTTTTAGAGTTATAGGTTATATGTGTTTGGCTATGCTTGCGATCACAATTAGAAGGATTGATTAGGTAGAGCATTATCAATACTAGTCGGATGAGCTTCTCTCTCAAAACCTCTCTAGAGAGAGAAGCTCCCAACCAAAATCTTTCTCCATCATTTTATTTCTTTTCATAGTCATAGGATGCTTAAATTTGGTCATGGGATAAATCATGGATTTTGGAGATAGTAACAAAGGCTTTTGTATCTAATCAAATATATCTAAAATCTATATTTTGTACAATTGCTCTACTCATTAATTAGTAACTAATGAAATATATTACTTAAGTTCTTATCATCTATTATTAAGTGCTTTGTTTCTGATTATCAAGCCTTGCATACCTTCTAGCGTTACATCCTAGGAGGTATGGTTGTGCCATGTGCAAAGCCTAGGTGATCCCAGATTCCAACCTTCGGTTATTTCTTTGTACAGAACACATCAACCAACACTTTGTGATTATTGAAGATGGTTCGCACCACAAGAAGTCCATGTAATGTTAGAATGGGACAGACTCCCGTGGGACTCGGATCCACCAAGCCAGCAATAGGGCCAGCCAATGCCCCAAGTACGACGCAAATACACGTCAACATAATTTCCAAGCTTTCTCATGATATGGTTCATTAAACCAAGATTGGTAGGTGTAAAATGCACATTTCATATGACTTTGTATAATTTAGGTATTGGGGATTTCATGTCCTGGGAGGCTGGTCTGTATCATTTCTTTTGCTCTTGCATGTGTAGAAATTATAGATACGGCCAGGTATAAACTGAGGCTCAAACAAGTGCTTAAAGTTTTAGAAGTTGATGAAATAACTGGAATGATTGAGGAAGTCGATGATCAACGACATATATTATTGTTTATTCAATCAGATATGTTGGTATTGTTTGCTTATTCAAATAGAATAGTATAAATAATTCTGTCCAACTTTTACATCAAGAAATTTGTATGCAGTTTCTAGTTGTTGTTGTCCATCCAGAATTGGGCTTGGAGCCAATCTACAGTCTTCTTGTCCAATTGGAAGGCCTTGGCAAGAACATTATCAGAGATTGGTGGCTTCGCTCCAAAGACTGCATTGGCTATGGTGATGACGCCAGGGTTCTGGCTGCTGAGACCGGCAATAGCAACAGCATTTGTCTTCCCATAGTTGAATTGAAAATGGATGAGACCTTGAGGAAATACGAAAACATCACCCTTGTTAAGGGCCTTCGTGAAAAGTTTGTTGGGGTTAGATGTGACAAAGCCGACGTAGAGCGTGCCTTCTAACACTACAAGGATCTCTGTTCCCCTTAGGTGGATGTGAGGAGGGTTGAGACCATAAGGTGTAAAGTCTAGGCGAGCTAGCGAGGTGCCAAGGGTGTTGAGCACAGGAATTTGGTTTACATTGATTGAGTCACATTAGACCCCAATTTGTTTCCTGTGTCACCAGGCTTGTCAAGGCCAGAGAAGAAGAAATCTTCAGGTTTGGCCATCTTCGGGTCCTTGCAGACAAACCCATTCACGAACACTGCATCAACAATTGCAAGAAAGGTAACTATAAATGAAGAAATGATAAAAACTACACAGCATGCAAGCTAATTACATGTGCAATAACTAATTATAAGATAGTTGTTGAAGAGGAGTACCATCTGATTTACGATCAGCAATGCAGAACTCTTGGAGTTGACTAGGATCAGAAGCAATGGCGTGAGATGAAGCCAGAGCAAGGAGGGCAAGGAAGAGAAAATGGGCAGCCATCTGCTCTCCCTTAATTTCCAGCTAGCAGTAGAATAGCCAAGGATATGGAGATAGGATAGTATGGCCAAATAGCTTGGAGGAATTGGATATTGTTGTGGCCAATCCCCTTGTTGTCTGATCGTCGGAGACGCGCACTTGCAAAAAAAGTCCTCACTGACCGGAGATGTCTCCAATGAGAACCCTCCGATGCTCAAGTCAGAGAGGAGACTAGGCAACAGTGAAAAATCCCAGGGACTCAGCGAGAGAAAGAGCTTACCAAAACTGTTGCCTTACCCCGTTTTATAATAGAATGCGGTATGGTCCCGTCATCAATGATATAGATAACTGGAGAGTTGTTAAATCACCAGGGGTTATCAAATCATTGTGGATTGTCAAGTCATTGGAATTAATCCATGTCCTTGGTAGGACAATGTCCCATAGTGGTCGTACAGCATGTTCTTAGAAGGACAGCAGCCCATAGAGGTTGTACGGCGTTTGAACGGGCTGACCGACTATATATCGGTATTTGGTTGCCGGGATGTCGGGTGATGACTCGAAAATACCGTCGACTGATCTGGTGCCTTGTAGAAGTCGAACGTTGGCTGCCATCCCCGACAGTGAGTCGGTGATATGGGTTCGGTCGGTTGGAAACAGTATTGATCTGTTTGATCGGTATACTTTTGGTCGGATATTGTCGGCAGTCATTGTCGGAGTCGTCTGTCCGTCCGATGGATAGAGTCGGGCGTCGATCGGACCGTTTCGAAGATAAGTCGGCATATAGAGGTCAGCTGGTATATCCCAATAGATATATATAAAGGGAGATGTACGTGCTGCGGCTTGAATCAATCATGCAATTACTTTTTCACTAAAAGATAAAGAGTATTCCCATGTTAGGTGACGGTTTTCTAATGTTTCCCATGTGTTTGTTCTTGTCCAACTTTCATTTAGACAAAGTCGTGGCGTCTCGGCGATAATATGTGTGGATGGAAGACTGTGACAAAGTAGTTTAGAGACAAAAGAAAACGCGATATTGTTATATCAATCCGTCCACCCACTGGTTAAGGTTTGTCTCGTTCTCTTATAATATTTTCTTATATCAATCAATGCGGATCTTGGTGCAACCAATTCCGAGTCGTTAGAGAACTGCAGTCCATGGGCAGGTATGTATATTATATTCAACTAGGATTTTGATCTGGTCGCAATAAGCAATCATCAACCGTCCTATTAGCTCCGGCCGCTGTGATTTACCAGGGAGAATGACGTGCTACGTACAGAAGCATTTATGGTTTCCAAGGCAGCAGTTGAAGCCACCAAACTGGTTGAAATAGCTAATAATGACGACAAGCTATTGACTGGATTTGCTTTTTCTAGGACGTATTAAACCATAATATTTTTCAGTTATGTATTCACATAATAATATTAGCATCTCAAAGCTTCTTTCGGGTCTGTTTTATCATGGCCAATTAAGCAATTTTCCTGGGAGAATTTAATCAGGCCTTGTTGGGGAAGTGGTGGTGGAAAATGCTAAGTAATATGGGGATCTTCTGTAGGTTAAAATCATTCCCTTTTTTTTTTATCAATTTAAAAAAGCCTTTAACATTGTACGGCCCCAATCCATTGACCAACAGGCCCAACAGTTTTGTTTCTCTTGCACAAATTTTAAAGCATATAGATAAAAGAAAAATGTTGCATGTGCTATGCACGTGAGAGGGAAGGAAGACTTCTGATGGGAGTCTTTCTCATCCAATTTCGATTAAGAAAATATTCTTAGGGAATGCCAAAACCTCAAGAGTCTTTCTCTTGTCCGATTCCGACTGAGAAAATGACTCTAGAGCATGCCAAAACCCTAGGCTCCTTGGTCTATAAAATGTCTCCTCTCCCTCCTAACCGTTTCATTGCAAACCCAATCCATTACCAGCAAGCAAACTTTTGAGCTTGGTTCTTAATCTTCTGAGAGGAATCCTTGGGATTTTTTAACAAACCGATTGTGAGATCTCATCAGATCCAAGGTAATGTATAGATCTTCTTTTTTCTTTTCTTTTGGTCTATAGGGTGTTGTTGCTCAGGATTTAGCTGGCGAAGTGCTAGATTAGTCTTGGAACAAGGCATCCCCTATTTTTCTTTTTTTTTTCTTCTGTTGCATCAATGACCATCATCGGACTCGATCGTGATGGGATCACTGCAAGTAGTTGCCGCAGCCCCCGCTATTGAGGGGTTGCTGTTGTGGCCACTATTGAGGGTTCTGATCATGATTTGTGGATAAGAGAGAGAAGAACTCTGCCCTATCTTAATAAAAAAGAAGAGAGTTTTCTCTCTTTTTTTTGCCTTCTCTCCTAACCTCTTGTTTTTTCTTCTTCCTTCTCTCTCCTCTCCCTTCCTTTCTGTCTCATTGATTCAAGGGGGTTAAGTAAAAGGATTCAAGAGATTTAGTAATGGATCCTGTAGGAATTCAATATAAGTTTTGTAAGGACTCAATTTTGTAATGGTCCACATCAATACAGTCTTTAATATAAAATTCTTCTTTTTCGATATATCAAATGTACGTATGTCATCAGACCATAAGAATTTCAGCTCATCAATAAGAGGCTTTAGATATACATCAATACTTCTACCAGGATGTCATGGTCCAGGAATGACTAATGTAAGAAAGATGTTATATTCTTTTATGCATATCCCAAGCAGCAGATTTAATGAGTAATAAAGTCTGGCCAACATTAATAAGGGGCCGCTGCATGACTGAACGGTGTAAACCCATCCGTAGACAGATCTAGTCAGATATTGCATGATTTTTGAGCAAATAAAAGATGACAAGTATCAAATGTCTTCCATGCCTTACTGTTCGATGGATGACTCATCATATTGGTGTACTTGCGAATCCCTTCTTTGTGCTTTCTCATTTGCTCGGGTACTCTTGGACAACTAAAGCCTTTGAAGCCTAGAAGTGAGGGGAAGGTATCAAAGAATCTTTTATGGTATGTCCTTTTAATTTTTATCCTCTTGCCTTGGCTTAAATTAACTTTCACTGCATTTGTCACATGAGCTCTTCAGTTGGTCCTTCTTATAGAAAAGCATGCAATCATTATGGCATGCATCTATCTTCTCATATCTCATGCCCAACCCTTTCTCTATTTTCTTTAAAGCATAGAAGCTCCCAATAAGTTTCTCATCCTTCGGTAGCATCTTCTTTATTATTGCTATCATTCTATTAAAATAATTGACCGTTATATTAAACTCGATCTTCAAATTCAACAACTCTGATATAGCTGATAATACAGTATGTGTTTCACATTCCGACCATAGTAGTTCATCAGCATCTTTCAGCATATGATAGAAATTACCGCTATTGCTTCTGAATCATCCTCTATATCCCAATCAAATTCAGGACCAATCACATCCATAATTATGTCTACCATTCTATCGTGTCTCTATCCTGCTGACTTCTAACCCTTGCACTTATCTCCCATGTCTCCTTATGTAGGTACCAATGCTTATAGTTTGGCATAAATCTACTCCGATATAAATAGATAATTATTGTATCCCTATCAAGTATTTTTCTATTGATACATCTCTTATTGTAGCCCATTTTTGAACTAAGAGTGCCACATTTTCAAAAGCATAATCACAAAAGTACTAGACACCCTCCTTATATTCAACGAAAATTATCCCATCGACTACTTGACTGTCCATCCAACTATGGTCTATGACACATTATCTAAAAATTCTGTATATACAAATATAAAAAAAAAATATTTATCAATTATTTTATTATTTAAAATGGCTTACATAATAATGCATTCTATCATCAACTAATAGGTATGGAAGGTCCTATCCCATTCAGAAATTACATTAATTCTATAGATCAATTACAGTAATCAAACAATATGTAATAGAAGTCAAAAAAAATTTTGACAGTATTTTTTCTTAGTTCTCCTCACATGGCTGAAGATGTGTGAGAAAAATTAAAAAAAATACTGATTAAATTTTTTTTGAACTCTCAATATATCGTTTGATTACTATAATTATCTATAGAATTAATTATAATTCTCAAACTATCTAAACTGAATAGTCAATTGATCAATGTACATAATTCTTCTATCCATATAAAAATATATAAATGTATGGATGCCGTAGAATATGTATATTAATCAAAAGATAGATCTATGGTTCTATGCAATATAAAATTTTTAGAAATAGATGACTGAGTAGAAAAAGAAGAATAAAAAGCAGAGCAACAAAAAGAGACTTAGAAGATGCAATATATGTTATAATAAGGATCATTAATTGAAGATCAACCATCCAAAATCTTCATCGTAATTAGGGCTTGAACTAGGTCGAGCCCTACCCCTATTTAAGCTAGCCAATCCGAAAAATTTTTTCAGACTTTAGGTCGAGCTTTGGCTTGATGATTTTAAGAAAAATCAGGCCTGGGTCCAACCTTAGCATAGGCCCAAGCTCGACCCAAACCCATTTGAAAGGGCCCAAACCATGAGGTGGCTGCAAAATCAGGCTTCAGGTTGAACTTAGGCCTAATGATTTTAAGAAAAATCAGGCCCGAGCTCAGCCTTATTCCAGTCCGAACCCATTTGGGTGGGCCCGAACCATTAGGAGGTTGCAAAGAAAGAAGGCTGCAAACTTGGAGTAGAATTTTTTAAAAAATAAAAAATAAAAATTTAAAAATAGTCCTTAAATCAGACACCAACAAAGTAAATAAGGGAAAAAGAAAAAGAGCCAGGCTCAAATCTGCAATTGAAAAATAAAGCATTGCAAGTTCCTCTATACCTTTAACCATGAGGTGGTTGCAAGTGGTTGCCTGTGATATAACAGACCATCCAAGCTTGCCTTGCAACTACAATAACAAGAACAGAAATGCATCACCTCCATCTCTCTCTAGACTCTTTAGGTGCACCCACACAAGCAGTCATCATAGCGTCTTGATGAATAAAGCACCATTGATTTTAGATTGGATACAAGCCGGCAGTATCGGACTGACTCTCGAGTTGGGCTTGGGCTGGGCCAAAGATATATCCGAGCCCAGCCCAAAATTCAAATGGATCCTATAATTTGGTCCAAGCCCGGTCTGAACTATTAATTAAATTAATATCTAATTAATTAATTAATTAATTAAATTTCTAATTAAAATTAATTAATATATTAAAAAAAAAAACTTTTAGCAATGGCTCGATCACTGTCACCGCCGTCGTCATTAATACTCACCAAATGTAGGCTCAGAGACGTCGGCGGTGCTGGAATGGTGGTGAGGGGATGGGGATGGTGATCCGATGCGGGGACGGTGGATTTGACAAGGAGGGTGATAGATTCGACAAGGAAGGTGGCATATCCGACAGGGGGGTAGTAGATCCGGCAAGAGAATGGCGGATCCGATAAGGAAACGATGGTGCGGAGACTCCGACAGTGCGGGGATGGCGAAGGGGGAGGCAATGCTGGGGAACCAGGAGAGGGGGGGTCTTGATTGCCGGTGGGGAGATGGAAACCAAGGGTGGGGGGGGGTGAACGAGAGGGTGGGAGGGGGGCTTGGCCAATCATCGACGGGGGAGCCAACCCAAAAATTGAGAGGGGAAAATGAGGCCTGGGAGGGGTCGGGGGCTGATGAGGGGGGTCTGGGGTCTTGATCACCGAGTGGGGGAAACGAGGATGGGGGAGGAGGGTGGGGGAAAACAAGGGCAGTCGCTGGCGGGGGAGCCAACCCAGAAATCAAGAGGATCAGGGAGGGGGGTTGGGTGTCTTGGTCGTCAGGTGGGGCAAAATGAGGGCGGGGGAGGTCATCCATGGGAAAGCCAACCCAGAAATCGAGAGGGCCGGGGAGGGGGGTCGGGGGTCGGGGAGGAGGCCGACATCAGATGGGGGAAAATGAGGGTGGGGGAGGGGGGAAATCTATGGAGAGAAAACAAGGGCGGGGGGAGGAACGAGGGTGAGGGAGAATCAATGGAGAAAAAGTTAGGGTTATTAACACTGTCGGTAATAAATATTAATGATGGAATGCTGTCGCTAATACGATATTTTCATCGCTAATAATCTTATGATCCAATTAAAAAAAATAAAATTACTACTTATTAGTGATGCAATTAGCCATCACTAAAAATCAAAAATCTTATTGCTAATATTTTTTTTCGATGGCTTATCTTTTGGTCACCAATGGTGGTCAGTAAAAGGGGTTATTAGCACGATGGCAAAATTGCCATCGCTAATGGCCATCATTAAAAAATATTTTTCTTATAATAAGATCCTTTGGATTAGCCACTTTATTAATGCCTTACCATGGGCTTGAAATACGACTAGTAGTTCAAGATCGAGCACTTATGGTCCTCTAGCCATTTTATTAGTGCCCCACCATGGGCTTGAAACATGATTGTGGTAGTTCAGAGTTTAGCATATGCAATCCTTTGGGCTAGCTATTTTTCTTGGTGCCCATCGTGAGCTTGAAATATGGTTGTGGTAGTCCATAGGGCTAACCATTTTGTTATCCTATCATGGATGTTGTGGTAGTCTATAGGACTAGTCAGTTTTGTTGCCTTATCATAAGCTGAAAATATGATTGTGGTACTCCAAAGCTAAGAACCTTAATATGATCGGATCCAACGTATATCGTTTGAGATAATTGTATGATATGACTCATTCACAAAAAGATATATTTGCTATGCATGTTTTATAAATCATGGTATCTCTTGGCATGATTTATATGAGTAACAACTATTGTTAGTTTCAAATTATTATTATTATATAATATTGGTGTGTGAAAATTCTTACTTGACTGTAAAGCTTACAACCCTCTCTTTTCTCTCTTTTTTTTTAGAGTTACAGGTTATATGTGTTTGGGTATGGTTGCAATCATGATTAGAAGGATTGATTAGGTAGAGCATTATCAATACTAGTCAGATGATTGAATTTGCTAAATTGTGTAAAATTTGATATTTGTTAATGTAGAATATTTGTCATGAGTTGAGATCAATAATGTTCAAGAAATTTTGAGATTAAAATAGATTTTAAGGCTTTGCATATTCTCTAGGGCCTTGTCTTAGGGGGTATATAGTCGTGTTGCATGGTCGACTTGGGTGCTGAGTTCGGAGCGTGACAAGTTCTAAGCTGCTAATACCCACTATATGACTTTCCTTTGATGTTGGGTTGATTCTGTAAGGAGAAGTTGTGTGCAGAAGAAGGTTGTGATCAGAGTATATAGCATCCTAATTCGTAGGTCCCATGTGGGATGGTACCTATTGTGTGATAATATTTTTGACTTGTCACATGTTGGAGCATGACTGTGACTAATCTAATATCAAAAATTAGATCATGACTTTAATATATAATATGGATGGGGCGTGGATGGTGTTTAGACTGATTGGTCATGCAAGAAATGTAGTGTGTGTGTTGGATCAGTCTTGGACTAGGATGCAACATTTTGTTTGGCCTACTACGTGCTAGAGCATAATTGAAATTAGTCCAATGTTAGAAAGACACATAATTTTGTGTTATTATAAGAACTAAGAAAAGGGGAGCGTATGGATGAGTTAGCCATGTGTGTAACATGGCATATCAACCAAGGGTTGAGATATGATTTATGATTGCCAATCATGGCCGGAAGCATGGTGTGTATTTAGCTTACCATGAGCAAGAGAATGGTTGTGACTGATCCAATGCTGAAATTAAATCAAGATAATGCATTGTGTTTAATTGAAGGATATCTGGATTAGCCAGCATGTGTGAAATATAGTATTTGTGATGTCAACTACAAGTTGAGATGTGGTTGCCAGTAGCAGATGGAAACATGGTATGTGTTTGGCTTACCACAGGCTGGAGCATGAGGGAGTCTACTCCAATACCCACATGATAATATGGTTACGATCTAACTATATTAATCGGATAATAAAAAAATATTTTTACTGAAATATTGTTGTATTGAATTGTTGCTTGGATGATATATAAGTGACATATATCTCGAGATTTCTATATGTGACATATATACAACTGAGTAGCTATACAATTAAACTGTTGATGTGTAGGTTGGTATGGCTTATATATGTACGTTTTATAGCATATGTATTGCTATATTGAGAAAAATTCAAATTATTGATATATGAATCTTATTATTTTTATATTGATAATTAAATAGTATTGCAAAGGTATTTCATGTTCATGCTGATATGAGTGTAGGAGATTCTTATTGAATTGTAATGCTCATATCCTCTTTTTCTTTCAAAGTTGCAAGATGCATAGTTTCGGTCAGATTGGATGTGGAGTTCGAGTGATGGAGTAGTTAGTTAGTTGATTTTTTAATATTAAATAAATATTTTAATCTTGTGAATCTGATTCAATAATGATGAATTGGTTTGATTTGATAAATATGGTTGAACTTTTATAATTCTTTTGGTATTCTTATGAATTTATTTATTATTTAGGCCTTGCATGATCTCTAGGACTTGTCCTAGGATTCATGTGACCGTGTCACATGGTCGACCCAGGAGATGGGTTTCGGGCATGACGCACATATTATAAGAGCTAGTAGGCTTCCCCAATATTCCACCAAGTATTATATTTTTATGAAGGTAATCCCTTTCTTGTTTGGTGATGGCTGTCATGGATCAGTAAGTAGGAATTTGGAGGTTTCGATAGGTAAAGGGGATTGGTGGGCTCCGACACCATATGAAGATCTTATCCAAAAATCCGCTCATTTAGATGGATAGGCCCGAGAGTATATAAGAATGACAAAGTTCTTAATCTATCTGATATGAGACTATTATTCCTCAACACTCTCTCTCATATGTATAGAGGGCCGAAACTCAAAACGAGAGGCAACACATAGATTAGTAAGTGGAAACAAGGAGATTTTAGTAGGCAAAAAAGATCGATGGGCTCTAATAACATATTAAAATGCAATCTAAAAATTAATGCATTTGTGTAGATGTGCTCAGGAGTATATGTGCACCATAGGACTTCTTAACCTATCTAAGGTCATGATCAGGGATAGGGAACCAATATCAATGAGCTAATCATTGGTTGTGATTTAATACCTTAAATTGCTATAGGCTAAAATCCTGCAAATTGGGGATTCTAGCCTGCACATCAAGTGGTTAAAATTATGTATAGATTCTACTATTTAAACAATCAATTTTTGGTGCGTAAAAGCAACTTTTATCCGTAACTACTATCCACTGATACTATTATCGTTATGTATTTTCTAAAAATCATATACAATAATTTTTTTATAAATATCAGAAAAGAATAAAATTTATAAAAGAATAAAATTTATGAGAATAAATATCAAAAAAGATACAAACTTCCTAATAATGTGAAGATAGTCTCCTAAAACAAAAGAATAGTAAAACACTAAGTAAACCTTAAGCAGGATATATTAAATCTTGGTGCATGTGATTTTTTACATACGCTAATAAGGATATATTAAGTCTTTATAAGTCATGCACACTCATGTTTTATATTGACAGTACATGCCCTGCTTGACTTGGAAGCTATTACTAAAAAATCATCTTCACTCCTCACTTGGATTGGAGAGGGTTTGTCTTTCAATCACGTATGCTTATGATTGCACAACAATCATGATTGGATAGAGCCCACTGACCTACCATCTCATATAGTGAGATTGATTTATGCCCACCAATCATGGATGGTTGTGGTTGGAAGACAGACACTCTCCGGCCCGAGTCTGGGTTGGAAAGATCCCCAATGTAGGAATATGGATGTCCATAAATTTATGCACAAAAAGCACATGACATCTCTTGGCAATGTCATTATACCTTTTTTTTTTTTTTTTCTTTTGTGCCAGTGCACATCAACAGTATATATTGTACCATACAAATGTGATATGCCAACCACCCTTTTAGGCCTTGCACCAATCCTAGTTGAGTCTTCATTGTCCTAAACAAAAGCTAGGTGATTCCAAGATAATGACACCCATGTGTGAAGGTAGAAGGATTTTTCTCTAATACATTTCCATCCCATGTCAATACGCCATCATCCATTATTAATTGACAAATGGTGTTATAAGAAACCGACAAGTAACCAGTTAACATCACTTCATAATAAGTTTGTTTTTTTTTTTGGAAGGCATTGTTCAATAGCAAGAGAGATTGGGTGTAGGGAACATAGTGATTGGTGTGAAATAGATTGAAGGATTACGGCAAGAGAGAAACCTATTCACTTTGATGTGCAATTATCTATTATACTTCTACATAATTTAGACTCTGAAGATTCTGTTCATAAAGCCCTGCATCAGAGGTTCCATGCATGTCATACTCCAACATTACCCAATTATTCCTGTATCCACCATAAAAACATTCCTCAGCAAATTAGAAAACATGAGCTCAACCAATACTCATTCCAAAATCCAACTGAGCAAATCAAAATCCAACCGAGAAGAAGAGGGCCGGAGATTGAGAAGAAGAGGGAATGAAGAAAGAGATCAAGAAGAAGAGGGAGGGATCGGGAATGAACAGAGAGATCGAGAAGAAGAGGGAGGGATCGTATCTGATCGGCGATGGAGGAGTCTGATGGATATAAAGGGAGAGATCCCGCTTTCTGATTTCTTTTGTATCGAAAAGGGTAGGCCAAACCGCCACCAGGCCACCGCTAGGGGTGGAGGGGAGGGGGGGTGAGGGTTGGGGGCACTAAGGAGGAAGCTTAGACACTGGCTGGGATTTTAGAGTGGAGGAGATCGGGAGGGGGGGCGCATGTCGGCTGGGGTTTTAGAGTTGAGGAGATCGGGGGAGGGAGCTTAGGCGCTAACTAGAGTTTTGGAGGGGGGGAGGGGCACGCCGAGGAGATCGATCGGGATCTTGGAGCGGAGGAGGTGGGGGAGGGGCACGCTAGAGAGATCAATCGGGGTAGGGTTTTGGAACAGAGGAGGGGGGGTTTTAGAGCGGAGGAGGGGGGGAGGGGCACGCGCGCTGGGGAGATCGATCGCAGGGTGGGGGGAAGCCAGGGAGATCGATCATGGGGTGGGGGAAGCTTAGGCACGGGGATTAGTTAACTAGTTTTTTACTACAGCTAAATGCCATCGCAAAAAAAAAAAAAAAAATATTACCTACGATATGTTGCTATCGTAAAAATCATAGATTATTTACCACAGTCTATTGCCGTCGTAGAAATCATAGATTATTTATCACGATCCATTGCCGTCGTAAAAACTCTATTTTTTACTACGGGATTTGATTGTCGTTGCAAATAGCAATTAAAATTAACATCTTATTTACGAAAATTTCTTGCTAAACTTTTTTACGGTGGTAAATTAGCCATCGCAAATAGTTTCGTTGTAAATAAACTTTTTTCTTGTAGTGACAACTACATTGAGTGGACAAGCAGCTCCGCATCTTCAGATAGAGAAAATGTTTAGGATGCTGTGACTGTACCATGGAGTGATCATGATTCCTAAAGAACAGGTAGAGTGCTTGCTTTGTTGGTACTTTCTGAGGTTGGAAGAAGTGCATGTTGAAGCTTTTGAAGTTGATGAGACAACTAAAATGAGCAGTCCCAGTCCATTCATAACATGCTCGCCGGATTTACTGGAAGTCCATCTTGATCACTATACTCAAATTAAGCAAGACATATTTAACTGATAGAAGTAATTCTCTTTACTAATACAATATAGCAAGCATATCCTTGCTCCAATAAATAGATGCAAACAGAGAGACGACACTTGCTTATTCAAACCAAGCAGTACAAAGAAACCTATCCAAAAGTCATAACAAATAGTTTGGATATCCTAGTTGGTGTTGTCCATCCAGAATTGTGCCTGGAGCCAATCCACGGTCTTTTTGTCCAGTTGAAAGGCCTTGGCAAGAACTTCATCAGAGATGGGTGGCTTCGCTCCAAAGACCGCATTGGCTATGGTGATCACACCAGGGTTTTGGCTGCTCAGACCGGCAAAGGCAACGGCATTGGTCTTCCCATTGTTGAACTGGAAGTGGATGAGACCTTGAGGAAATACAAACACATCACCCTCGTGAAGGACTTTAGTGAAGAGCTGGTTGGGGTTAGATGTGACGAAGCCGACGTAGAGCGTGCCTTCCAGCACTACAAGGATCTCAGTTGCCCTTGGATGGGTGTGAGGAGGATTGAGACCATAGGGTGCAAAGTCCAAGCGAGCTAGCGAGATGCCAAGGGTGTTGAGCCCAGCAAGTTTGTTCACATCGACTAGATCACATTGGACCCAAGCTTGTTTCCTGTGTCACCAGGCTTGTCGAGTCCAGAGAAGAAGAAATCTTCAGCTTTGGCCATCTTGGGGTCCTTGCAGACAAACCCATTCACAAACACTGCAATAATTATAAAAATGATTAGTAGTTGGACAATGTACAATACCATACGTTATGCATGCATAGTTGTAAATGCCGCAACTCATAAAATCAATTGTTGATGAGCAGGTGTACCATCTGAGTGAAGATCAGCGATGCAGAAGTCTTGGAGTTGGCTAGGATCAGAAGCAATGGCATGAGATGAAGCCAGAGCAAGTAGAGCAAGGAAGAGGAAATGGGCAGCCATCTATTCTCTCCTTCTAGCTAGCAGAAGAAAAGCCAAGGGATATTGAACAAGGTGTTATGAGAGGAGGAGATATATATAGAGGGAGAGTGGGAATAGGCCTCTGATAAGGCTTGATTTAGTCGTGCGACTTTTCATCAAAAAGATTTAGTCATGCGACTTTTCTAAAATGAAGAAGAGTAAACCATGTTAGGTAAATTAATTGCATGCCTTGGTTCTCTAATGTTTTCCCATGTACTTCTTATTGTCCATGTAAAAGTTTGACGAAGTATCGCTGATGACGTATGTGGTGAGAAAATTAGGAAGAAGTAGTCCATCAAGACATATATAGATCATGGTTTCCGTTACTCTTTATTATTATTATTATTATTATTATTATTATTATTATTATTATTATTATTATTATTTCTGATATCACCTGCGGTCTTCTTTCAATAAATGTGCTTGGAGTTGTTAAAGAATGCCTGACAGGAATCGATGCAGTCCACAGCAAATGTTGATCCAACTGTGCTTTTGATCACATCTCAACGAGAAATCACCAATTAGCTTAGGGCGTCTGTTTAGCCATTAAAATTTTTTTTTTATTTTTTTATTTTAAAAAATAAAAATTAAAAAATAATGTTTGGTAACATTATCAAAAGTAAAAAAAATAAAAATAAAAAAATCAAATAATTACTTTATATGCAAAGTAAAAATTTTTTGCTTTTCAAAACTTATATTTTTATTTTTTTTGCTTCTCCATATCTAAAACGTCAAATCAAAAAGTAAATAGTCCGAACCCTTTTCCCTCATCGAGCTCTTCACCTCCCCACTCCTTTCTCCCTCCCTTTCTGAATCTTTCTTTCTCATCGAGCTTTTCACATGCCATCTCCAAATATTGCTTTTTGTTTTATAGCAACATAGTTATCAAACATATTTTTTATTTTTTTATTTTTACTCAATAATAAAAATAAAAAATAAATAAAAAATATTTTTTAAAATTAAAAATTAAAAATCAAAAAGTGTAACCAAATGCACCGTTTTTTCTAAAACGAGTAATGATGTAATTATGGAAGATCATTGATTTCTAAGGGAGCAGTGGAAGCCACCTAACTGCTTAAAATAGCAAATACGATGACGACATCTTGCTTTTCACCAGAAGCATATTATATTCCGTGACTTCTCTCCATGGTTATGAAAGCCTTTTGACATTGGTTTTGGTAATGTACAATGGATTTAGCTAAAATCTTAGAAATTAATTATTTATTGAATGATTATTCTAGATGCCATTTATTTTCATTTTTTTATTTTCAAAAAATATTTTTTCAGTATATTTTCAAATTTTAAAAATATAAAAATATTTGATCTAGTCAATAGTTTTTAAAATTGCATGATGATAATGGTCCGACCGTTGTGGTAGAAATGATAGTGGTGGTGATGACAATTAAAAGGTGCCATGATATTGCTGTAGGAACAATGTTAGTGGGGCCATTAACGTTGTAGTGGTTATAATGATAATAATGATAGTGATATAGTAGAGGCTATTGGCATCGACGGTATGGTGAAGATGTTGAGGTTGATAATTGCAATGGTGTATGATGGCTATGATAGTAGTGGAGATGGTGGAGATGATAACGACCGCAACAAAGGTGGTGATAATGTAAAGATAGTGGCGCTATGGTGGTAGTAGAAAGGTGGTGGCGTAGTAATGTTAGCAATTATAGTGGTAGAGATAACGATAGTTGTAGTCGTAGTAGTGATACTAGCGATGATAGTGGAAGCAAAAATAGTAGTAATAGTGATAATGATGATGTTGGAGATAATGATGGTAGTGGTGGTAAATAAGAAAGTAGAATACTATTTCAAGATAATGCATGATAAATCAAGATTTTTTTTTCTCAATTTATATAAGGGCTAGTCTGTAAAATATTTTTATATTTAGATGACTGCACCTTACACAAGATCCCGACCCACTATAAGAAAAGAGAGCTTTTGCGACGAATTTATTTGCAACGAAGAGAATTTTCATCGTAAATAAGACTATTTACGATGAAACTAATTTTTCATCACTAATAATAAAATATTTATGATGATTTCACTTTTTCATCACAAATAAATTATATTAGCGATGAAAAATTTTTTTATCATAAAAATAATTATTTAAGATAATTATTTTTATCGTAAATAATAAAATATTTATTTTAATTTTAAATTTTTAAATATTAGCTATGAAAAGATTTTCATCGTAAATAATATAAGTGTTTGCGATGAAAACTAACTTTTTGTCATAAATATTTATTATTTATGATAAAAAATTTTGTCACTAATATTTTAAAAAAATTTTAAAATTTTAAAAATTCAAAAATTATAGATTATTTGCAACTAAAACTTTTCATCGTAAATAACAAGTATTATCGATGAAAATTAATTATCCATCATAAATATCTGATTACTTACGATGAATATTTTTCATCGCTAATAATTAAAAAAATAAAAAAATTAAAAATTTAAAAATTATAGATTATTGGTGATGTAAAATTTACGTCACAAATACTAGAGTATTTATGATGAAAATAAAATTTTTTTCATAAATATAAATTATTGAAGATAAAAACTTTCTTCGCTAACATTTAAAAAAATTAAAAAATTAAAAAATTTTAGATTATTTATGATGAATATATATTATTTATGTCAGAATATAGATTTTCATCACAAAATACATGATGATTTACGATGAATATTTTTCATCACAAATACATGAAAAAGTAAAAAATTTTAAAAATTCAAAAACTGCAGATTATTAGAGATAAAATTTTTTTTATCATAAATAATTACATATTTATGATGAATATCAACTTTCCATCACCAATACTCCAATTTTTATAATGAAAAGTTTTCATCGCTAATATTTAAAAAATTTAAAAATATAAAAATAACAGATTAGTTGCGATGAAAATATTACATCATAAATAAGTACTATTTGTGATGCAAATTTGCTTTTCATTGCAAATACTCATCTATTTGTGATGAAAATTTTTATCGCTAATATTTTAAAAAAAAAATAAATTTAAAAAATTCAAAAATTTTGAATTGTTAGCGATGAAAATTTTTTTTCATCGTAAATAGTCAATTATTTGAGATAAAAATATTTTCATCATCAATATTTCTAAAAAATTAAGAAATTTAAAAAATATAAAAATTATTTATGATAATACTTTTCATCTTTAAGTTTCTTTGAATCTATCTCATTGCTCAATTTTGTATAGGTTATTGGTTCTATGGACTGATCAGAGATCATAAAGTACAAAGATCTTGTACCTGCCCAAGAACATAGAAAGAAAATGATACTAAATCTTTATATGTTAAAATATGATCCACAAAAAAATTATCCAAAGATTCTCGAATGTATACCAAACTAGTCCTCCTAAATTTTTTTAAATAAAAACTCTTCTAAACTTTTTAGTAGTTGTATAAGTCATTTGCATGATGATGTAATTAAGTCATGCATAATAGGTGTAATATTCATCAAGTTCAAAATTTATAATATTAATTGATCATGTCCAAATAGCAAGATATCTTTTATGATAAATCATATTAAAAAAAAAAAACTACTCCTTTCCTCCCTGGGAAGATTTTAGAATATGGGGTTCATCATTTTGTATATCGTCCTCATGGAGTATGATGAAATCTAATGTTGAGATATGGGGGCAGTGGAACTTGTCTCCTGTGATCTTCTACCATCCTAGAATATAAGCAACAAGGGAACTTTGAAGGTAGTGGAAGAGTTATTGGTGACTTTTCTAGCATTAGCAAATTTTGTTAGCCTAGCAGAGGGTTGCAATGAATAGGATCGGATCAAGTCGGATCAGATTAGGGTAGGCTGTAGGCATGGGTGCCTAGAAAAAGCAAATTGAAATATAGCTTAATTTATTGGATAAGTCAAATATTCAAAATTTAACCTGATTGATTTATCGAACAGACTATATAACCTAAAATGTATAATCTACTTAATAAACAAGTCTAATAGATTAGGGCTCATGATTAATTATGAATCCTATTTGAATGAGTCACCTGACTATCTAAAATCTGTGGATTGTCACATCTTCCCAATATTTCATACCCTACTCTATCTAGACCTACCTATCTCAAATCTGTGGATTCTCAAATCTATTTGATATGATTAATTATTTAACATGTTAGTTGAGTTGGTCCGCTTATGACATAATCTTATACCAAATGTAGACCTACTTATATCGGGTTGGGTTTATGTCCTTTGGGCCATGCTTCTAGGCCATTGCATTTGTTTTGGGCTAGATGAACAACATTGCACCCCAATCCTCATTGGGTCCCATCTCCATTCTTCGACCTCCCGACCCCTGCTTTTCTCCTCTTTTGGCCAGGTTCTACACCTATTGGCTTTTAATGAATGGTGGTGTTCTCAATTTTTAAAAGTAATATTGAAGCCTTAAAGCCCATCAAGTTACCGAAGGAAAATTTTAGAGAATATATATATAAATAGTAAAATAATGTCCATTCAATTTTTTTTATAAAAATAATTAGCGATGAAAATTATTTTTTATTGCTAATAAGATAATTAATGATGAAATATTTCATTTTTATCATAAATTTTTTGAAAAATTGGGGCAATTTTTTTCATCAAGAATTATTAGCGACAAAAATCTTTTTCCATCGCTAATAACCTAATTAATGACACAAATATTTTTCGTCACAAATATTTTTTTGATGGAAAAATATTTTTAGCTAAAAAATAGGGTAATTTTTTTTGGCAAAAATTATTAGCGATGAAATTTTTTTCCATCGTTAATAGTGTTATTAACGATGAAATATTTTGTTTCATTGCAAATAATTTTTTTGTTACGGAATTTTTTTTATCGAAATTTTTTTCTGAATTATTAGTGATAAAAATTGATTATTAACGATAAAAATTTTCATCGCTAATAGTTCATGTCCCATTACATCCTATCGTGCGAAACCCTTCTTCTTCCCCTCCCCCCACCCTATTTTGTGTGAAATCAATTTTCCCCCCTCCCCCTCTCTGCTCTCCCCCCTCTCCCCGCTGCCGCATCCTACCATTGCGGCCGCCACCATCTGCATCCATGCACCATCCGCCATCACCGTTCATCGTCGTCTGCGGTCCCGTCGCTTCCCGTCCGTCGCCATCCATCGCCGGAGGTAAGGATTTCTTTTTCTTTTTTTTTGGTGTTTTCTCGAGCCACCGGGGGGCCGGCAGGGATGGGGCTGGAGATGGGCCAGCGGCAACTGAGATCGGGCCAACGAGGATGGGGTCTGGGGCCAGAGGTAAGGATTTCTTTTTTTTTTTTTGGTGTTTTCTCGGGCCATCGGGGGCCGGCGAGGATGGGGCCGGAGATGGGCCACGGTGACTAAAATCGGGCCAACGGGGATGGGGTCTGGGGTCGGAGGTAAAGATTTCTTTTTTTTTTTTGGTGTTTTCTCGGGCCACTGAGGGGCTGGCGAGGATGGGGCCGGAGATGGGCCTGTGGGGATTGGCCGACAGCGACTGAGACCGGGCCGGCGGGGATGGGGTCTGGGGCCGGAGATGGGGATCGGGGATGGTTTGGGGCGGATGTGGCTTGTGGGGGATGGGCCAGGGAGGGGGCGGCCGACGGCCCTATCTCCATCATCGGAGAGGGTGTCGGCCGGCGGAGATGGGGTCTGGGAGGGGGCGGCCAGCGGCCGAGGGAGATGGGGCCAGAGAGGGGGTGGCGGGGAGGGAGGAAGGGAAGAGAGAAAAGAGGGGGGAAAAAGAAAAAAAATGAAAAAAATGAAAAAAAGAAAAAAAAGGAGAAAAAAGAAAAAGAGAAAAAAAAGAAAAAGAGAAGATGAGGCCAAGGAGGAGGCGGTCGACGGTGACGGAGATGGGGCCGGGGGGTTGTCAGCCAGTGGAGACGGGGTTGGGGAGGGGGCGGTCGGGAGAGACGGGGTCAGGGAGGGGCCTGCCGGCAGCTGAAGGAGATGGGGCTGGGGACAGGGCCGCTGGCGGTCAGGGGAGACGGGGCCAGGGAGGGTGTCAGTCGACGGAGATAGGGTGGAAAGGGGGCGGTCGACGGTTGGGGTAGACAGGGCTGGGGAGGGGGCTTGCCGATGGTCGATGGAGATGGGGCCGAGGACAAGGCCGCTGGCGGTCGGGGGAGACAGGGTCGGGGAGGGTGTCGGTCGGTGAAGATGGGGCTGAGGAGGGGTCGATTGGGGGAGATAGGGTCGAGGAGGGTGTCGGTCGGTGGAGACAGGGTCAGGGAGGGGGTGGCCGGGGGAGATGGGGTCAGAGAGGGTGTCGGCTGGTGGAGATGGGGCTTGGGATGGGGCGACTGAGGGAGATGGGGTCGGGGAGGGTGTCAGCCAGTGGAGACGGGGTCGAAAAAATTATTTGATTAATTATATTTATTGCATAAATTTTTTAATATTACTGCTGAAATTATTTAATTATTTGATTAATTATTTTTTATTTCACTAACACACTGCACATTGCTGTTACTTATTACAATTTAATTATTTTATATGCTATTTTGTATACTTTTGTTTATTATAATTAAATATAAAAAGTATTTCTATTTTAGAGAAAACTCTATTAAAATTTTTGATGAAAAAATTTCAATACAAAGTTATTTTTTTTTGATAAATTAGAAATCCATCTTCGAATGTATGTTCAGAGATGGTAGTTAAATTGCATTGAGTGATAGATTCTCGTTCAAGAGTTGATCTTCATCTCGACTCTTGGATGTCCCGTATTCGGGCTTTTGAAAAAGTAATAATCTTATTATTGTTAATAGTTAATATTTTATTTTATTATATGATATTTAGTAGTTATCTGTCCATTGTTCTCTGGGTATATGGTGGATAGGGTGCGTGGGCACCATATTCATATCGTATACTTGAAGAACCATGGAGAGATGCTATCGAATTTTTTATAAAAATGAGATGAAATATTCACTAATAATAATAATAAGATTATTACTTTTTTGAAAGGGATAGGACCACACCTGTTAGTAAGATTTGAAATGAATAAGATCATGTATTTTTACTTCATTAAATTGATGAAAGGATTTTTTTTATGTTATTGTTTAGTTTATATTTTTTAATATGTGTTGTTTTGTATAAAGTGATCCATGTCTGGATCTGAATCAAGATTTTCGCTGGAATTCGGATCACGATTCAATCCAAAATTTGGATCGAAATCCAGAATACCACTGAACCTTTTTTTGGTTGTTAATAATTTTTTGTTTGTTGTTAGATAGATATTAACAAAAATTGAATGAATGTTAGAGGTATTTTTTTTTCTGAATATCAAAAAAAGTTTGAGATTTTATTAAGTTTGCACAGCATAAGACTGACAGTGCTAGTCCGATAAAGTGTCCATGCAAGAGATGTGTCAATATGGTATATCATCACATAACACTTGTTGAGGAGCATCTGCTATATTATGGTATGGATAAAAAGTATACTTATTGGATATGACATGGAGAAGGTGATCTGAATGAAGTGGTGCATAATGATGACGATACTGAAGATGATAGTGATGCTGTTGGATCTGTCGAACATAGTGGTATAGGAGAATTATTAGATGATTTATATCAGGATGCTTGTTTAAATATACGCATGAGTACTACTGCATCTAAAAGTAATTCTGATCATGAACATAATATCCAACTTGAGATAGAAGGGATTTCTGAATAGTTTACAAAGCTTATAAGGGATGCACGAGAGCCACTCTATTCAAACTGTACAAAATTTTTTAAGTTAGAATTTTTGATAAAATTACTTCATATTAAAATCATGAACCGATTTAGAAGTCATTTGATCAAATATTGATATTGATTAAAGCAGCTCTTCCCAATAGAGAGAGACTTTCGAAATCATATTCTGAAGCAAAAATATACATGCGAGAATTGGAACTTGGCTATATTCCTATACATATCTGTAAAAATGACTGTATATTATTTTATAAGGATAACAAACAGATAACTGAATGTCTGAAATGTGGTAAGCCTAGATACAAAATCGATAATAAAAAAGCAAAGAAGATACCTCAAAAGATTTTGAGATATTTTTCATTAATTTCAAGACTTCAAAGGTTGTATATGTCACAAAGATAGTTGAAGAAATGAGATGGCATTATGAGCAGTGGGTTTCGGAGGAGAACATACTTAGCCACTCGACTGACTCTTTAGTATGGAAAGACTTCGATGCAAAGCATCCGCACATTGCGAGTGACCCACACAATATCTGGCTTGATCTAGTGACAGATGGATTTAATTCTTTGGCAATCTGAGTACCTCTTACAGCATGTGGTCTGTGATACTAGTTGTATATAATATGTCATCTTGAAAGTACATGAAAGAACCATTTATTTTTATGTCACTATTGATTTCGGATCCGAAAGCACCAGATAATAAAATTGATATATATTTACGACCTTTAATCGATGATCTGAAAGAGCTATGGAAAAATGGGGTACAAACTATGATTCTATGAGTCGAAGTAATTTTAAGTTGCATGCTTCAATTCTATAAATCATAAATAATTTTTCTATATATGAAAACTTATCTGGATGGAGCACCAAAGAATATCTTGCATGTCCAATATGCAATAGGGCTGCATCCTCCTTTCATTTAAAGCACGGATGAAAAATATATTTCATGGGTTATCGTGATTTCTCTTGATAATCATTCTTGAAGGATCCGTTATAATCAATATTTTGATGGTAAGCTACCGACATCCGTCACCTAAGGAGTTAAGTGGAGCAAAAATTTTAGAATAACTTGAAGTCATTGAAAATATCCAATTTGAAAAAATATCGGGTATCGTAAGCGGAAGCATACTGAAACTGAGTGGAATTGGATGAAGCGAAGTATTTTTTCGAACTATCATATTAGAAGAGCTTCTACTTCGTCATAATCTGGATGTAATGCACATTGAAAAGAATATTTGTGATAATATCATCAGTACTGTATTGAACATCTCAGGAAAAAAAAAGATGGTATAAAAGCTCGTCTTGATTTATAAAAAATAAGAATTCGATCGGAGTTGTATTTAGTTCATCGAGGTGAGAGATTTTTTGTGCCACCTACATATTATTCACTGTTTGATGAGAAAAAGAAGAATTTCTGTGGATGGTTCAAAATCGTAAAGTTTTCTAATGCATACGTTTCAAACATATCGGGTGTGTTGGAAACAATGATGGCAATATCTCTGGCATGAAAAGTCATGACTCCCTTATGATGATGCAACATTTGCTTCCTGTGGTCATGCGTGGCTATTTGGGTGATAATGTTTAAATTGCATTGATTGAGCTAGGAGTATTATTCTGAGAACTATGTCGCTGAAAATTGAAGATTAACTTACTTGAAAAATCTGAGAAAGATATCATACTCATTCTTTGTAAGTTAAAAAAAAATTTCATCATCATTTTTTGATATTATGATATATCTAGTTGTTCATCTTTCAAAGGAAGCTCTTTTTGATGGACCAGTATATTATCGATAGATGTATCCTATTGAAAGGTAAAAAATTATATTACTTTATCATATCAATTATATGATGTAAATATATTTTTAAAATTTAAATTTATTTTTTTATAATTTTTATATATTTTAAAAAAATATGTACGCAATAAAGCAAGACCTGAAGAGTCTATAGTAGAAGCATATGTAGCTACGAAGTATGTCACATTCTGCTCGATGTATCTTGATGATATCGAAACAAGATTCAATCGTACAGATCGTAATGCAGACCGTGAATGGGGTGATAATGAACTGATGTTGTCTATATTTAAACAAATGGTTCGACCTATTGGTGCAAGGAGATATGAATTTATGGACATGAATGAGCTATCCAAGGCACACTTTTATTTTAAATAATTATGAAGAAATTAAAAATTTTATTGAATAAGTACCATCTTAGCATATTATTTAATATTTTAAGTAAATTTTTTATATCGATGTAAAATTAAAAATCATAACTTGTTGCAATGAGCACAAGAGTATACTATGTAGAGAGAATAATATGGATACTGATGATCGACATAGAAAAAAAATTGTAAAATAATTTGGTGATCTTGTAAGTTACATTAGTGATATATTATTAATTTAATTATAAATAATATTATTTGAACCAACATAATTTTTTATGTTATGGTGTAGATGAAAATAAGTATTTCAATAAAGAAGTGGGTGCGATTGATGAGTTATACGATTTAGCATGTGATCCCAATTGAAAGGTTAATCACTATGCATCCTGTATCATTGGAGAATAAGATTTTACACGAAGGAGCTTGAGATGCAACGATGGATCCAGAATAGTGGGATTGCTACAATAGGATATGAAGGACAAGAAGAGATTGAATATTATGGTGTACTGATAGATATCATAGAACTGAAGTATGGGTCCAGTAATTCGGTATTCTTGTTTCAGTGTGAATGGTAGGATATTAGTAATAAAAAGATTATATTCATATTGATTCTCACTTTATCAATGTAAATTTTGCATGAAATGGTACCAAAATGAGCCGCATATATTAGCAACTCAAGCGAAATAGGTAATATATCTGAAGGATCTAAAGTATCGAGGTAATTAACATGTTGTACAAAAAATAACACCGAGAGGAATATATGACATACCAACCCGATTAAAGATGGATGAAAATTTGGATTTACATAAAGAGGAAGCTTTTCAACAAGAAGAACAAACATTAGCCTAGCTTTTTGTTGATGAAGAACTTGTAATGGCACCTTTGAATAGGGTTGATCTGCCATCCAATAAAGTTGAAGCTGATTCTGTATTTAATCTTGATGAGTCAGAGGGCGATGATCAGTTGATAAATGATGATGAGATAGAAGATGACACATATATTGATTATTATGATTTGGAGGAGGATCTACACATCGAGGAAGATACGAATATTGATAAGTAGATCTATATTTTTTGTTCAATCTTCTCTTGCAATAATGGTATGGATATAATTATATTCATTAGAATATAATTTATTTTTTTATTATTATTTAATATTATATTTATTTATATTCAATTATTGTAGATATGGCACAAGGAGACAGACGACAACGTTCGTGTTCACAGTGTACCTCAGAGGTTGAGGTGCCTTCACTGATCTCCATTGCCGCATCGGCTCCATTGTCAGAGGGTCCTGCACTCACTGGGACCCAGTAAGGCAGATCCGAGTGAGACGGGTCCGAGTGATATTATTATATTTTTTATATAATAAAATTTGATTCTTTTATTTGGATAGCTATCATACTAATGATTTATTTATTATTATTTTAGATCAGTCTTCATCGGTAGTGAGGTGAGGGTGAGGTCCATCGAAGAATCTCACTCTAGAGCATTGGAGATGCAAGCACTCGGGATAGCATCTCCGTATCGAGATACTAGCCGGCTACACCAGGCCCATTAGGGGATGGTGCAAGCCATGACAACTGAGCTGGGATTATATGCCATAGCTATGCCCCCGTGATGCTCTTTGATTGACATCATGTTCTACTAGTTCAGAGAGAGATTTTGTACACCCACTTACGGATAAAAAAAATTATATTGTGAATATTTAATTTACATAGTATTCTTCTAATATTTTTTATTGGCAGGGTGTATTCGATATTATTGATTTTGAGGAGGATTGTGTGAGGTGAGCCATGGACACTCATTTATCATTGCATTTCAAAGATTATTGCCATCACATGCATCAGCATTGGTACCATATGGTGTAGGATCATGAGGAGGCAGCATGGTAGCAGCCCTGTGACAGCATCACTATGGATGATTGGACTGTCATATGCCGGCATTACAAGGATCCGACATATCAGATTACACATCCAAACTTCTTCTTTTTTTAGAGTTTAATGACTGAATTATTTACTTTAAATTAAATTTGTTATCTACTAATTTGACTGATAACTGTATAGAGAAGATGTGCCCAGAACGCTACGAATCAGGCAAGATAGATCGTACCGATTCTAGAGGTTTGAGATCATTCGCTCATCACATGGAGCACATGATAAATAATTTTTAATTTTTAATTAACATATAATTTTTTAATTATTTAAATTTTTTTTAATTAATTCTCAAATTACAAAGAGATGCTGAGAGTGACGAGCTTCCTGAGAAGATTGATCTCTACCAGCAGACCCACTAGCGACGGTCAAGGGAGTGGACGATGGGGAGCCAGGAGCTCTTCATAAGTTTTATTAATTATTTTTTCATTCATAGTCTAATTTTATTACAAAATTAAAATAGCTATAACTTTAATTTTCAGAATCATATGACAGTCATGAGATCCCAACCTATCCTTGAGGACTCGATTGCACCCATAGATAATGAGATCTGTGATCGGATGCTTGGTACGAGGCCCTGTTATGTTAGGGATCTAGAGTATGGGATCACTGCTCCCTCATCCTCATGTTTATCTAGGACTGACATCCATTCTGCATGCGAGGCTCAACTGACGGAGATGCAGAGGCAGGCTGCCAAGGATCGATAGCAGGCTGTCATGGATCGACAGCAAGCTGAGCAATGAGCTCAGGAGTTACCTGCACACGTCGATGAGTATCAGCAGCTCTAAATCCAGATGATGGAGTAGATGGCACAGATAGAGCAGACAATACAACTGATGAGGCAGCAGCAGGCTGGTCCGAGCTCTTTCGAGCGCTCCCCTTCCTCAGCTCGTTCTTCAGATGTTGACACTTAACAGCTTCTTCATGTACTTTTTTATTTTTATTTTAAATTTTTTATAATTTTAATTTAATATAATAAAATAATAAAATTTATTTATCAATTTATTGTATAAATTTTTTATTTTTATTTTTTATTTTTAATTTATAAAAAATATTATAGATATAAACTAAAAATATATATTTATAATTTTTTTAAAAAAAATATGTTTAAATTATTAGTGATGAAATTATTTTTGATGAAATATGGTTGCCAAAAATATTTTAGTATGATAATTTATTTTTTTTAATAAATATAAAACTATTAAAATTTTATATATAATTAATAGTGATGAAAAATTATTCATCGTAAATAATTATTCGCAATAGAAATTTTCATCAAAAATTATCATATTTATGATAAAAGTTTTTCATCACTAATATTATTTAAATTTAATTTTTAAAAAATTTATTATTAAATTAATAGTGATAAAAAATTTTCATTGCAAAAAATTTTTTTGCGATGCAAATTTCTCATCGCTAAAAGTTTTTAAAAATTTTATTTCAAAAAATATTTTAATTAAATTAATAGCGATGAAAATATTTTTATCTCAATTAATTTTTTATTTATTAATGACATTATATTTCGTTGCAAATACTTTTTTATGATTAAAATTTTTCATCAAAAATATTTTAATGATAAAAATTATTCATCGTAAATATTCTTTATTAGCGATGAAATATTTTTTCATCATAAAATATTATCAATAACGTGATTATTTGTGATGAAATATTAGTGATGAAAATTTCAACACTAATAACTATTAGCGACTAAAATAGATGATTAGCAACGAAAATAGATAATTAGCAACGAAAATTTTTTGTCGCTAATAACTTGTTTTGTTGTAGTGGCCTATGATCACAGCAATGACAGTGGCTAGGAAAAGATGAAATAAAGGAAAGCAATGGTGCAAATAGAGGTTGGCTTGATGGTGTTTTCTAGCAAGCAATGCCTTAATGAGATCCCAATTGGCAACAGTGGCCTGATGAAGGGTGAACTTGGGGAAGACGGAGGTGCAGCATCATGGCATCAGAGAGGCATCAAGGAGGGTTGCACTAGGAATTTGGTGGCACGAACAATAGAGGGGAAACATTGTGATGAGTGGCAAAGAAAGGCGATGATAATTCATGACATCTTGAAGGGGGTCGGGGGCACCTTTAAATTTAATAAAGGTAGAGGCTAGGGTCTCCTAGCCTTCAGCTAATTGAGATATCTGACTCCTATTGGGAGTTATCACACACTTTGAGTCTCATTGGGAGTCTTATTCCACAGGGATCATGTGTGGAGGGTGTCTCCAGCAACACTTGGATTGTCTAGGCCAATTTAGGATTGTCAAGTGCACTAGGCCTAGTTTAAGTTTTAGGCTGGCTAAAGGACCGAGCTTTACAAAGGATCCAAATTGAGTCATCATCTGAAATAGATGGGCCTATGCTTTTATGTAAAGACCTTGGTTTCTGTTAAACATCTACCAAATTTGAATTTTATGAACTCCCCATTGGATCAAGGAAGGATGAGATTTTGGATGAGCTTTCTTCTAACTTTTTGGACTCTCGATTGATTTATCTTGTTGGAATCATTACATTTAGAGAGGCTAAATAAGGGCTTTCTTGAGAATCTTATAAAGAAATGTTGCATTTGATCCAAAGAGATCCCATCTGGATGTGGTCCACATAAGACTATTTTTATATTTTATCAAATTATCACGGACCATAAAATTGTAAACTTCTTTTTTCTCTTTGTACAAATTAAATAGGATATTACAAAATAATAATAATATCTACGATCTACTTAGGTAATTATAATAAATGAAAAATAATCAAGCACTCCACAAAAAAGATACTAAGAAAGCCATAATTTTGATGTAAATCTTTTACTATTTAGGATAATGAGATTACTACAGGTCTTCTCTATATCAACTAGAGATTATACAAATATATAATCATCAGAAATAAATCTTGGCTTCTACAATAAAAAGAATCATTATTAATAAAGTAGATTTCAATAATAAATAGGATTAGTGGGTATATCTCACCAAATGTATGGATGCTTGAAATAATTAATGAAAAAGACTTTTCAAAGATCAAAATTATTCAACTTGTAGCTCTTGATGTCAAGAACAACATACTAAAATTTTATCAAAATAGGAATGCCATCAATCATCCGATTATCTAATAAAGTAGCACCAAAATCCTTTTTCTTCCTCTTTGCCGTCGCCTCCTCTTGCTTTTCCATATCCCGCTAGTTTTCTCCACACCACACAATAACTTTGCTATCTGAATTAAATAGGCCTAACCAGTATGAGTCCTACCTGGATTCTTTTCTTTTATTTATTTATTTATTTATTTATTTTAAATGATGTGGATCCCATATAAGGGATCATACCAAAAAATCTCTCCCTCTCGATCCTATGGGATGTTCCACCAAACTCAAATGTATGATTCTCATATAAGGATTTTATCTCCTCCTCTATGGCTTTTAACCACTCTCTCTTTTGCTCATGATTTATGGCCTGTTGGTAGCATTCTAGTTCTCCCCCATCAATGATCATTATATACTCATGAGGAGAATATCTCTGAGAAGGATGATGCTCTCTTGTAGATCTTCTCAACTGAGGTTCAACTAGTAGTTTTGGGAGGGCTTGTTCCAAATACTTATTTGGCATATCATTATTAGGTATGGGCTCATCAATTGTATTGCCATTATCTTTCCATACATCTTTTCTACTATCATTATTCATCATGGTAGGAGGCACTGGATCCAAATCAATATAATTTCTAGTGATAAACTTTGGCTTCTCAATTTTTTCAAAATTTTCAATAGTCTGATCTTCTAGAAATGTAATATCTCTACTTCTAATAACTATTTTATTAACTGGATCTCATAATTTGTAACCAAACTCTTTATGTGCATAACCTAAGAAGATACACTATTTAGACTTTCCATCAAGCTTAGATCTCTCATCTTGAGGGATGTGAATAAATATCCTATAGCCAAATATCCTCAAGTGATCATATGAAACATCTTTTCCAGTCCACACTCTTTTTGATACATCACTTTGGAGAGAAACTAAAGAAGAAAGGTTGATCAATTCCATTGCAGTTCTCATCGCTTCACCATAAAAAGATTTAGGCAGTTTAGCATGAAAGAACATATATCAAATTTTTTCATAAATAGTATGATTCATTTTCTCAGTAGCTCCTTTATGTTGAGATATTTTAGGAAGAGTGTTCTCAAGTCTGATGCCATGATTTCTGTAATATTTCTCAAATAGACCCCCGTATTCACCACTGTTATCTACTCGAATATATTTTAGTTATTTTTCTATTTCTCTTTCAACACTAGCATGAAAATGCTGGAACACATCGGACATTTGATCTTTAGATTTCAAAACAAAAGTTTATACTTTTCTAGAATGATCATCAATAAAAGTAACAAAATATAAAGCACCACCAAGAATTCTAGCATCCATAGTACAAACCTTAGTATGTATCAAATCCAAAACATGTGATCCTCTATATGGAGGAGATTTATGAAATGTAACTTTGTGCTGTTTATCAATTAAACAATCAATGCATGTCTTAAAAGATGTTTCTTTGATAGGAAAGAGTTTCTTTCTAATAAGAATATCAAGTCCCTTCTCACTCACGTGGCCAAGCCACTTGTGTCTTAATTTAGTGGAGAAATCTTCAGCTGCATTCACCTCCATCTTGTATAATTTTGCCTGCATTATGTAAAATCTACTTGATTTTTTTTCTCTTGCTACCACTAGAGAATCTTTCACTATAAAAAAATAGACTATTAGTGAAGGCTAATTGCCGTTGCTAATAGTCAATTTGCTATCGCTAAAAATCTAATAAAAATAATCTCATCGCTAATTATCATTATTAACGACGATAATTTAGTCATTACTAATAATACTAATTAGTGACAGTATTAGCAACAAAAAGTCATTGCTAATAATTTTAATTTTTTAATTAAAGTGTTAAAAAACTATTAGCAATAGTATAATCATCGCTACTATCATCGCTAATAGTTTTTTTTTAAATTTTTTTAATTAAAATATAAAAAAATTATTAGCGATGGTAAGCATCATCATTAATAGTTTTTAATTTTTTTCTAAAAAAATTATAATTAAATATTTTAAAATCTATTTTAATTACATTAATAAGTAATAATATTTTTTAAAATATGTTATAAATAAAATAATAATTATTTGACATAATCATAAATATAAAATGAATAATATTAATTAAAAATATAAATTAGAGTCAATTCCAGGAAGATTAGAGTCGACCCTGACTCATTGGCACAGAAATGGCATGCAGAGGGAATGACCCATGGGTCGACCCTTGTTGAACAAAAAGCACAGATGAAAGCTGATTTTTTTGAAATTTAGGAGGAGTCGACCCCTAAAGAATTGGAGTCGATCCTTGAGCGGATGGAGTCGACCCCAAGAAAAATGGAGTCGACCCTAAGCATGAGATAGGCTATAACTTTTGCCTTATTACTTTAATATCTTAATTCCACTATAGCTTATTGCATTGACTTCACAACCACACTAGGATTAAGTTAATTCAAAGCATATATTTGTTAAGAGTTTAAAATATATAAAAGATTGCAGGAAGCACAACATCACCTCCAATCTTAAGAAAGAAATTTAGAAGCCAACTTGGGGAAAAGATCCCTCCCGCATGAGAGAATGTGTTTGGGAGAGCCCCTCATCAGTTTAGTGGTCTAAAAGCATCATCTGAGGGGGTTTTAAATGGATTGCTACTGCACTTGCAGCAGCCCTCCACTTTTATTTACAAATTGTTTAATGGATATGAAAGCTTAAGTTGGTTAAGAACATTTTGCTGAAAAATATTTGAAAAATTTTGTGTCTAATTTTTTTTCTCATCTAGTTCATAGGAGGTTGCTGTTTGTAAGATCATAGCCATCCAGTCCTAAAGGAAACCATCATTTGAGAAAAGATTTACAGCCTTATCTGATCTTTAGGAAATATTGATATAGTAAGATAGTGAATGAAAGTTAGAGAAAAAGGAGAAAAAAAATTAGTTCACCATTTTGATAAGTTTCGGATCAAAAAAAATTTAGCACTCATCTTTCCTCGATTCCTTGCCTGCCGAATACTCAGAAAAAAATTCAACACTCATCTTTATAGCTATTCATCCTCCTTTTAGACATTTACTAATAATAACATGTGCTATGCAACAGCATTCACTTAATTTGCAAAAAAAATTAGTAAGAATATAATGATAAGCAAAAGCTAGAGTTGTATTGAATATTCAATGCTATGTCAAGATCCAAATAATATATAAACAATAATATATAAATAAGAATTAGCACTATACTCATTCTTCATTTATTGAATATTTGATCTATATAATTAGAAAATAATTATAGAATTGCATCACTCTTTCTCCATTTCAAGAAGCACATAATGTCAATTTGAACCATAATAGTCATTAAATTATAGAGGGTTGAATTCACTAACATCAAACATTCATTCAAAACAAAGCAAACAAATATACAAACAAAATATACCCATCATTTGCAACAATCGATCAAAGAACATACTTTAACATATAAACAATAGCTATACCTGTTCAACCAAAAATATTCTTTATAAGTCAACCAAAAATATAAGCTACTAAAATATGAGGATGAGATTATTTGAACTCTAAATCTTTGAATGGTCCATCTACAATCTTATTCAATAAATCAATTGATAATGTATTCATACCTTTTAAACTTTTATGTATAATTACTAATGCAAACATCTAGCCATCATCTGTATTTTGCCATTCAGCCGCTCCAAGCCTCCACCAATCGAGACACCTGAGAATGGAAAAAAAAAGAAAAAAAAAGAAAAATCAGCGAAAACAAAGGAAAGGCCAAAAAAACTAAATAGAAGGCAAGTCCCTTTCCAACATAGATTGATCATTTTTTTCTTTTTACTTTTTTTTATTTCTTCCATTTTTTTGGAGATCTACAGAAAGGAGAGATCAGATGGATTTCTTTGATTCCAAATGTGATTCTTTATCGGCAAGGGGGTGGTGTATTCGGCAAGGGGGGCAGTGTATTTGGCAAGGTCGGTCGGGGGCTCGGGGCTCAAAGAGGCGGTCGGGGGGAGGCGGGCTGGGGAATTAAGGAGGCGGGCTCGGGGCTCGAGGAGGTGGCCAGTGGCTCGGGGAAGCTAGATCCGATGGTAAGAAAAAGAGGGGATCGGAGGCAGTTGAGGGGAGGCAGCTGGGGGCTCGAGGAGGTAGTCAGGGCCTAGGGACATAGGAGGTGGCTGAGGGCCTCAGATCTGGTGGATGGGGGCTCAGGGAGGCAGTCGGGGCTTGGGGAGGTGGCCGGCAGCTCGAAGAATCCGGATTCGACGACACAGCAGGGGAAAAAGGGGATCGAAGGTGGGGTAAAGAGGGGGCAATGGGGAGAGAAGGGAGAGGTAGCGGGGATCCGATCTGGTAAGGGGAGGGATGAAAAGAAAAAGGAAGGTCGGGTGATGGGATGCCGGCTCTGAGAGGTCGTCAAGAAGAAGGGGGAGCTCGGGGATGCAGGCTCCAGAAAGAAAATTAGAGTTCGAGCAACGCGAGGTTGGGGGGAGGAGGCCGCGGGCTCTGGTAGTGTGGTATAAGCAGGGGAACCGGGAGAGGGGGAGAGGGAGATTCGATCAGTCACTGATGGGGAGGTAAAAATTGAGGGCAGAGGAAATTAAAAGGGGGAGAATGAAGGTTTTAGCAGGAAAGCCAAAATCGAGGGTGGGGAGGGAAAATCGAATTATTAGTGATGGCTTTTTCTATCGCTAATAGTGCCATTGCTAATACTCATTTTACTATCGCTAATACTATATTCACTGTCATTAATAAGTTTAATAAATAATTTTTTTTATAATAGCTCATTCTGTCGCTAATAGAAATTTTGCTAATGAGTATTAACAATGGCACTTACCATTATGAATATTGTATTTTCCATCATTAATAAGCTTAATAAATATATATTTTTTTACAATTGCTTATTTTTTTATAGCGATTGGTGGTCAGTAAAAACTATTATTAGCGACGGCAAAATTACCGTCACTATTAGCCATTGCTAAAAGTCATTTTTCTTGTATTGCTTGGTGAGCTTTCATTTTTCTTCACTGAAGTGGCTGTGTTAACTTTCATCAACAAGTATTCTAGTGGAGATCAAGTGGATGAAGATATCTAAAACTTGTCTCATATTTTTTAGCAATAGCTAGCATCCAATATTGATTTCCAAGCAAACATCTCCCATTCCGATAATCTTAGTTACTCTATTGTTTCCTACCCTAACACTACCAAAATTACTACTAGTGTAAGATGTAAAGAATTCACATCGAGAAGTAATATGAAAAGATGCATCTGAGTGAACAACCTAAACACCATCATGACATGTAAGGTTCGAAGAATCATTATCATAAATAATGGTGATATCAACATTAGATGCAACTGCTGTAGTATCTTTTTCATCCTTCTTTTCTTCACCTCTCTCCCTTAATTGCTCTCTTTTAAATTTTCTACACTCTTTTTTCATGTGCCCTAATTTATCATAATAAAAATATTTGATCTTTTTTCTGAATTTGGACCTTCCCCTTGGCTTATCATGATTGTTAAAATTTTATGAGTTTTTGATTTTACTCCTCTACCTTTTTGTAACCAATGCCTCTGATTGTGTATTCACACCCTGTTCTCTTGTTTTGATTTTCTTATTAAGCATTTTATTTTTTATCATTTCCAATGTCATCATACCATTAGGAGATGAATTACTAAGTGATACAATCAGAGTTTTCCAACTAGCAGGCAGAGAAACAATGCTTGCAAGTCATCATCCAACATCATCTTTATAGTAGCCAATTGATTTACTGCATCCTAAAATCTTCTTAGGTGCTCACATCAACTAAACTTCCCTCCTTATACTTCATATTCACAAGCTTTCTTATCATGAATGTCTTGTTCTATCCGATCTTTCATTCATAGTGGCTCTTTAATTTCTTTCATAAGCTACGGGAATTAGTTTTCATAACAACATGATGAAAAATACTATCATTTATCCATTGCTTGATCAATCTAACTATTTTCTTATTTATTTTCTACCACTCTTGCTGAGTTTTCTTATTTAGTTTGGCACTATCTCTTTTAATGGAATCATGCAAATCTTTGCAGAATAATAAATCTTTCATTTGGAGCTTTTAAATTGAATAATTAGAAGATGTAAAATTAACCATACTTCCACCTATATGTTCTTCATTTAATCAATACAAAAAAATTCAACCAGCAATAACTTTACTCTGATATCACTTTGTTGCTAAAAATTGCAATCATGAGCAATAAAACCACAAACTTCTTTTTTCTCTTTGTGCAAATTAAATAGGATATTAGAAAGTAACAATAATCTTTATGATTTACTTAGGCAATTAATAAGCAAAAAATAATACATCACAAAAAGGACACCAAGAAACATCATAATTTTGATGTGGATCTTTTACTATTTAGAATAATGGGGTTACTGTAGATCTTCTCTAGATCAACTAGAGGTTATATAAATACATAATCATCTAGAATAAATCTTGGCTTCCATAATAAAAACAATCATCATCAATAAAGTGGATTTCAACCATAAGAAGAGAGGGCAGTTCTCACCAAATATGTGGATACTTAAAATAATTAATGAAGAAAGCTTTTCAAAAATTAAAATTATTTAACTTATAGCTCTCGATGTCAAGAACAACATACTAAAATTTTTTATCAAAATCAGGATACGATCAATCATCCGATCATTTAACAAAGTAGCACCAAAATCTCTTTTTCTTCTTCTTCTCCCTATTGCTGTTGCATCTTGCTTTTCCATGCCGTGCTAGTTTTCTCCACACAACACAATAACTTTGTTGCCCAAATTAAATAGGCCCAACCACCTAGACTCTTTTTTTTTATTTATTTTAAATAGTATGGGTCCCACATGAGGAGGGACCACACCAACAAATCTCTTCCTCCCGATCATATGGGAGGTTCCACCAAACTCAAATGTATGGTTCTCATGCAAGGATTTTATCTCCTTTTCTATGGATTTTAACCACTCTCTCTTTTGCTCATGATTTATGGTCTCTTGATAGCATTCTGATTTTCCCTTATGAGTGTTCATTACATACTCATAAGTAGAATATCTCTGGAAAGGATGATGCTCGCTATTAGATCTTCTCAATTGAGGTTCAACTAGTGATTTTGGAGAGGCTTGTTCAGTATACTCATCGGGCATATCATTATTCACCATGGTAGGAGGCACTGGACTCAAATGAATATAATTTCTAGTGATAGACTTTGGCTTCTCAATCTTTTCAAAATCTTCAATAGTCTGATCTTTTAAAAATACAACATCTCTACTTTTGATAATTTTTTTATCAATTAGATCCCATAATCTGTAACCAAACTTTTCATATGTATAACCCAGGAAGATACACTATTTAGACTTTCCATCAAGCTTGGATCTCTCATCTTTAGAGATGTGAATAAATGCCCTACAGCCAAGTACCCTCAAGTGATCATATGAAACATCTTTTTTAGTTCACACTCTTTTCAGCATATCACCTTAAAGAGGAACTAAAGGAGAAAGATTGATCAAGTCCACTACAATTCTTATCGCTCCACCCTAAAGGGATTTAGATAGTTTAGCATGAGAGAGCATACACCGAATTTTTTCACAAATAGTGCGATTCATTCTCTAAGTAACTCCATTATATTGACATATTTTAGAAATAGTTTTCTCAAGCCTGATGCTGTGATCTCTACAATATTTTACAAATAGACCCCTGTATTCACCATCATTATCTATTCGAATATACTTTAGTTGCTTTTCTATTTCTCTTTCAACACTAGCATAAAAATGTTTGAACACATCGAGCACCTGATCTTTAGATTTCAAAATAAAAAATTATACTTTTTTAGAATGATCATCAATAAAAGTAACAAAATATAATGCACCATCAAGAGTTCTAGCATCTATAGTACACACATCCATGTAAATCAAATCTAAAATATGTGATCTTCTATGTGGAGGGAATTTATGAAATACAACTCTGTGTTGTTCACTGCTTAAACAACCAGTACATGTCTTCAAAGATGTACCTTTGATAGGAAAGAGTTTTTTCTAATAAGGATGTCAAGTCTCTTCGTGCTTATATAGCCAAGCTGCTTTTGCCATAATTTAATGGAGGAATCTTCAGCTATATTCACATCCGTCTTGCTTAATTTTGCCTGCATCATGTAAAGTGTGCTTAATTTCTTTCTTCTTGCTATCACTAGAGAATCTTTGGTGAGCTTTTATTTTTCTTAATCGAAGTGACTGTGGTAACCTTCATCATCAAATATTCTAGTGGAGATTAAGTGGAGGTAGATATCTAGAATATGTCTCATATTTTTCAGTAATAGCTGGCATCCAATACTGATTTCTAAGCAAACATCTTTCATGACAATAATTTTAGTTACTCCATTTTCTATCTAGACACTACCAAAATTACCGCTAGTGTAAGATGTGAAGAAGTCACACTGAGAAGTAACATGAAAAGAAGCATTTGAGTCAACAATCTAAGTACACACATGGCATATAAGATTCATAGAATCATCATCACAAATAATGGTGACATCAGCATCAGATGCAATTGTTGCAATTTCTTTTTCATCCTTCTTTTCTTTACCTCTCTCACTTGATAGCTCTTTTTTAAATTTTTTACACTCCTTTTTCATGTACCCTGGCTTATTACAATAAAAATATTTGATCTCTTTTCTGAATTTGGATCTTCTCTTTCACTTATCATGATTGTTAAAATTTTATGAGTTTTTGATTTTACTCCTCCCCCACTTTTTTATAACCAATGCCTCTGATTGTGTATTCACACCTTGTTCTCTTCTTTTAGTTTCCTTATTAAGCATACTAACTTTTACCATTTCCAATGTCATCACATCATTAGAAGCAGAATTTCTAAGTGATACAATTAGAGTTTTTCAACTATCAGATAGAGAACTAAGTAATAATGATACTTGTAACTCATCATCTAAAATTATCTTCATAGTAACCAACTGATTTACTACATCCCAAATCTAATCAGATACTCGATAATTGAATTTTCCTCCTTATACTTCACATTCATAAGCTTTCTGATCATGAATGCCTTGTTCTGTGTGGTATTACATTCATAGTGGCTCTTTAGTTTCTTTCATAAGCTATGGGCATTAGCTTCCATAGCAATATGATGAAAAATACTATCATCTATCCATTTTCTGATCAATCCAAATATCTACCTATTTATTTTCTACCACTTTTGCTGAGTTTTCTCACTTGGTTTGGCACTATCTCCTTCAATGGGATCATATAAATCTTTGCAAAATAATAAATCTTTCATTTGAAACTTTCAAATTGAATAATTAAAATATCAAATCTTACATTCTGGACTTCTTTTTTATTTATTTATTTTAAATGGTGTGGGTCCCACATGAGTAGGGACTACAACAATTTTCATATGGGAGTTTATGTTTTAGATAAAGCCTATGATATGGTGAGATGATATAAATTGTGGTGGTTATAGTGTTCCAAATTTTATTTTGCAACACCCATCATAATCTCCATAACTGTCTCTGATATGAGGTTCTACCTGATAGATTATTAGATTTTGAGGTCTAGAAAACTAAGGTGCTACTTGTTGGTAGTAAGAAGCATATCTAGTTCCTCTTTTCATGTCGCAATAATGCTAGGAACCAAGAAAGGCATCAAAAACTTCGACTTCATCTAAGTGATTCTATTGTCCCACATGGTAAAAAGAAAAGCCAACAATTGAGTTGGTGGGTAAGTTTAAAAGTAAGAGAAGCTTTGATTCTACAAGCTTCTACATGGATAGGCAAGATGTCCAAAGATTATAGGTGCGAGAATCTTGATTGCCTGATTAGATCCCAATAGTTACTTACTGATTTTCAAAAATAAAATTTGTAAGAGTAATTGGTTCTTTAAAAGTTTCACTCATAAAAACTCTTCTTACGAGAGCTGGTCTAATTGGACTAGCTCTATATGGGTCCTATTTGAGGTCAGTAAATAATTTGCCGACTTTACCAAAGAAAGTCACTAGATGGTTTGCAAACTTCATTAGAAGAAAGTTAGCAAATGATTTGTCGATTTCTTGAATCGGATCGATTTCAAGCTATTTTTGTAGATGATCAGTTCGATTTTAGAAAATCAATTTAAGTTAGATTGGTTTCAAGCATATCTCCAAATTGATTTGACCCAATCCTTGGATATCCCTACTACCTAAGATGAATGCACATCAACTTCTAGAGCTAGAATTGTTTTGGAATTTATGAGGGCTTGTGTGCGCATGGATTTAGAAATTGTGGTCAATCCAAATACTAAACTAGATAATGATGATGATGACTGCAATAATAATAATTAAAATAATAATAGTAACTAGTGACTATGGTGGTAGTTCAACTAAATTGCCGCTAAGTGGAATTACCGATCTAATGATATACGATCTGCATATTGAGGACTACTATTTTTGTAATTAGTTGTGGACACATGAATTTTATTATTTTTTTAGTAGTTCTATATTTACTAATTATTGTTGTCCTATTCTTGCTGATGCATGTATGTGCCAAAGTCTTACTAAGCAATTAGCTCACATTATCATTATATTTCTTTTCTTTTTTGATATAAAGAAGACTAATGTGCTTTAGCACAATAGTCACCAAATTTTATTAACACTACAAGAAAAGAGGGTTTTTACGATGGAATTATTTACGATGCAAATATTTTCATGGCCAATAATTATATTTATGATAAAAAACTAAATTTATCATAAATAATAAAATATTTATGATAAAAATAATTTTTTATCATGAATAATTGCATATTAGCGATGAAAAAATATTCCATCATAAATATGAATTATTTGCAACGAAAATTTTAATCATAAATAATTCATCATTTATTTTAATTTTTAATTTCTAAATATTCATGATGAAAATATTCTCATCATAAATAATTTAAGTATTTTTGATAAAAATAATTTTTTCATCCACAATAAACTTATTTCCAACAAAAATATTTTCATCATCAATATTTAAAAAAAATTAAAAAATTATAGATTATTTATGATGAAATCATTGTATCATAAATAATTGAGTATTTATGATGAAAATAAATTTCTATCATAAATAAAGTTATTTATGATGAAAATATTTTCATCATAAATAGTTAAAAAAATAATCAAAAATTTAAAAAAAATTAAAAATTACTCATTATTTGTGATGATAATTTTTCACCATAAATAAGCTCTTTTTATGATGAGAAAATTTTTTTATCATAAATATGAGATTATTTTTGACTAAAATAATTTTATCACCAATAGTTAAAAAATTAAAAATTAAAAAAAAAATAAAGTTAATTATTATTTGTGATAAAAAGTTTTCATCATAAATAACTATTTTTTATAATAAAAAACTAATTTTTATCATAAATACAAGATTATTATCGAAGAAAATATTTTCATCACCAATAGTTAAAAAAATGAAAAATTTTAAAAAAAATTAAAAGTTGATTATTATGTATGATGAAAATATTCAATCATAAATAAGCTATTTTTATGATGAAAAATAAATTTTTTTCATTAATATGAGATTATTCTTGATAAAAATATTTTCATCACCAATAGTTAAAAAATTAAAAATTTAAAAAAAAATCAAAAGTTGATCATTATTTATGATAAAAATTTTTCATCATAAATAAGCTAATTTTATAGTAAAAAAAAATCATTATAAATATAAGATTATTATTGACAAAAATATTTTCATCACCAATAGTAAAAAAATCAAAAATTTAAAAAAAAATAAAAGTTGATCATTTTTTATGATGAAAATTTTTATCATAAATAATATCTTTTATGATGAAAATTTTTTATCATAAATATTAGATTATTAATGATAAAAATATTTTCATCATAAATAATTAAAAAAATTATAAAAATTAAAATTTACTTATTATTTGTGATAAAATTTTTCATCATAAATAATGGTTATTTATAATGAAAATTTTATTTTCATTATAAATATATTTATTTATGATGAAAATATTTTTATTATCAATATTTAAAAAAATTAAAACTTTAAAAAAATTATAAAATTTAAATTCTTGATTTTGTGTAAGTTAACTGCATCTATTTTTTGTAGCAGCTCTATACATCTTTTGTTCTTTTACATGATAAAAAAACAAATGTGAGTTGTGATCCAGATCGAACTTTTTGTATGAAAGTATCATATAAAAGTCAGTGATATTTGCAGATTAGAATGAATAGATTTTTTTGAATAAAATGAGCTATACGTTTATTTACGTATAAAATTCATCTATTTATTGCTATCACTGTTACTAGTGTTATAATGAATCTTTTTGATAGATGTCTATCTTAAACTACATAAAAAGAGCCTCTTTTTATGTAAAAACTATATAGTTAAGCAGTACATTCTAATATGGCTTCCATGATCTCGAAAGGTACATATTTTTCGCATCGATCGATGCTCAAATGTATCTCTGTAAGAGTTTTAATCATGAGAAGACAAACAATATGAGCACTTATCTTTTTAGTAATATAAAGTATAAATATAAGCTTGTGCTTTATAACACAACTTACACTATCCGTAGGTCTACTTTGATTCTGGTTAATTCTAGATCTTTGATACTCACACAATTCCTGATGAATTTCTCAATCTGGATCCTCACAAGTATGCAATATACGAGCTTCTGGAATGAGGACTCTGACTTCTGAAATGAGGACTTCAAGAAGAAGACAAACTCTTTGGAGATCAAAGACCTCAAAACTATTGATCTCCCATAATGCCCATTCTATTGTGGAAGTCAAAAAGCTATTCTTATAACAATTATTAGTGACGTAAATTAAATTTTTCATCATAATTAAATTTTTTATGTATATATTTTTTTTGAAAGAAAAAAACTTTTTTTGGAGAAAAAATAGTAAATTAATTATTTATATAATTTTTTATTGATTAATAAAAAATTAATTTTTTTGATGAAATTATTTTAAAAATTTTTTAGACCAAAAATTTTTTAGACTAAAGAAAATTTGTTTTATTTTTCACCATGAATATTTTTTTAATGTCATTTTTTTGTTAAATTTTTTGGATGGAAAATTTTTTTGTTGAAAAAATTCAAAATTATTTTTTTATGAAATTATTATTGAAAAGATATTTAATTATTAGTGACATAAAACCAATTTTCCTTGCAAATAGTCTTTAAATTTTTTTTATAAATTTTTTTATGAAAATATATTTGCAATGTAAATTTAGTTTTCATCGACAATCATATTTTGAAAATATTATTTTAATCAATTTTTATGAACAAAAAATTTGTTAAAAGAAAAAGAATTGTTAGAGGGAAAAAATTTTTTTTACGATAATTATTAGTGGCAAAAATGAAATTTTTGTTACTAATAATTTTATTAATGATGAATTTTTTTATCTCCAATAATTTATTTTTGGGCAAAATTTTTTTAGAGAGAATTTTTTTAGTGAAGAAATTTTTTTTGATAGGAATTATTGGTGACAAAAATCAAATTTTTGTTTCTAATAAATTTATTAATGATGATTTTTTTTCATCATCAATAATTTTTTTTAAGAGGATAAATTTTTTTATTAAGAAAATTTTTTTGGCATGAATTATTGGTGATGAAAATCAAATTGTCATTGCTAATAAATTTATTAATGATGAATTTATTTTTCATCATCAATAATTTTTTTTTATTTTTTAAGTGGAAATTTTTTTTAATGTGAAAATTTTTTAGCAGGAATTATTGGTGATAAAAATTAAATTTTCATTGGTAATAAATTTATTAATGATGAAATTTTTTTTCATCATCAATAAATATTTTTTAAGAGCAATGGCAAAAATTATTGGTGATAAAAATAATTTTCTGTCGCTAATAATAGTATTAGTGATAAAAATTTTTATCGCTAATAGTTCTATATTCAATGCATGTTAACTCGAGTCCCTTCGTGCGAAACTCATTTTCTTCCCCCCTCTCCCCTCTTCTCTCTTCTCTCCTTGAGCTCTCCCCTCTTCCCTCTCCTCTCTCCCTCTTTGAGCTCTCCCACCGCTTTGCCGCTGGCGAGCCTGTCTCCACCGTCGCCATCGCTGTCTGCCGTCCGCACCATTACCGTGCTGTCATTGCCGTCGCCATCTATCGAAGGTAAGGGTTCTTCCAACCCTTTTTTTTTTGGGTTGATCGGGCCATCGAAGGGGTGAATGGGTTGTGGGGGGGCCATGGGCGGCCGGCGGTGCCACAGTGCTGGGGAGGGGTTTGGCCGGTGGAGGGGGTTGCAGGGTGGGGGTGGGTGGTCGAAGGCGACGTAGGGGCAGGGATGGGGTCGAGGGGCGGTCGGGGGTAACATGGGGACGGGGAGAGGCCATGGGCGGCCGGTGGCACCATGGGCCAGGAGGGGGTCGGTCGGTAGAGGGGGTCGGTCGGGGGTGACACAGGGGTGGGGATGGGGTCGAGGGGCGGTTGGCCAGGGGTGACACAAGGCGGGGAGGGGGCGTGGATGGCCGACGGTGCCACGAGGCTGGGGAGGGGGTCGGCTAGGGGTGACATAGGGTTGGGGATGGGGTCGGGGGGTGGCCGGGGGTGAGGGGTGGCTTGAGGCGACACGGGGGCGAGGAGGAGACCGTGGGCGGCCTGCGACACCATGGGGCCAGGGAGGGGGTTGGCCGAGGAGGGGTGGGGGACGGCGATGAGGGGGTCGGTCGGGGACGGGTGGGTGACAGCTGGAAAGGGAGGAGAGAAATGAGAGGGGAAAAAAGAAAAAAATTAAAAAAATTAAAAAATATATAAAAATATAAAAATATATAAAAAAAATAAATTATTAATCAAATATTTTATTATTTAATTAATAAAAATAAAATCTAGATCACGATCTAAATTGGATCGAGGTTGGGATCAGGGTCGAGATCTTGATTCAGATTGAGATCCAGATCGAGATTTGATGAGGATCCGAGTTGGGATCCAGGTCATGGGGGTTTGGAAAGGGTGACGGCACTGTGGGGGGTGGGTCGAGAGGGGTGGGTGATGGTGGCGGCATCACGATCGTGGGGGTCGAGTTCGGGCGGCGTGGGTTGGGTGACGACATCGGCACTATGGGAGCGAGGGCCGTGGGGGATCGAATCTGGAGTTCATTTAGGAAAAAAATATTTTTAAAAAAATATTTTAGATAAAAAATATTTTAAAAAAATAAAAATTTATTTATTATTTTTAGGTAAAAATATTTTAGAAAAAAAACCATCGGACCCTCAGGATTAGGTTTCTTGTTATTATTTTATATTAATATTATTTTATGTGCTCAACTACTTATAGTTTATTTTATATTTATTGCATAAATTTTTTAGTATTATTGTTGAAATTTATAAATTTTTTTTGTTCCACTAGCATAATGCACATTGCTGTTGCTTATTACAATTTAATTATTTTGTGTACTATTTTATATGCTTTTGCTTATTATAATTAAATATAAAAATATTTCTATTTTAGAGAAAACTCTACTAAAATTTTTGATAAAAATTTTAATACAGAGTTACTCTTTTTTAATGACTTACAAATCCATCTTTAAATGTATGTTCAGAGATAGTAGTTAAATTGCATTGAGCCGTAGATTTTTATTTAAGAGTCGATCTTAATCGAGATCGACTCTTGGATGTTCTGTATTCAGACTTTTTGAAAAAGTAATAATCTTATTATTGTTAATAGTTGATATTTTATTTTATTATGTGGTACTCAGTAGTTATCTCTCCACTGTTCTTCGGGTATATGGTGGATAGGGTGCATAGGCACTATATTCACATCGTATACTTGGAGAACCATGGAGAGATGCTACCAAAATTTTTACAATAATGAAATAAAAATCAACTAATAATAATAATAAGATTATTATTTTTTTGAAAGGGATAGGGTCACACCTGTTAGTAATGATTTGAAATGGATAGGATCATGCATTTTTGCTTCATTAAATTGCTGGAAAGAGATTTTTTGTGTTATTGTTCAGTCTATGTTCTTTAATGCGTGTGTTTTGTATAAAATGATCCGTGTTTGGATCCGGGTCAGGATTTGGTCTAGAATTTGAGTTGGGATTCGATCCAAAATTTGGATCGAGATTCGGTTTGGATGAATACTACTAAAATTTTTTTTGTTGTTAATAGTTTTCATGTTTGTTGTTAGATGGATATCAATAAAAATTGGATGAATACTAGAGGTATTTTTTTGCCTAATATCGAAAAGGTGTTCGAGATTTTATTGACTTTACATGGTACAAGGTTGACAGTGCTAGTCGGATAAAGTATCCATGCAAGAGATATGTCAATATGGTATATCGTCATATAATACTTGTTGAGGAGCATCTGCTACGTTATGGTATGGATAAAAAGTATACTTGCTAGATATGACATAGGGAGGGTGATCCGAATGAAGTTGTGCATGATGATGACGATACTGAAGATGATAGTGATGCTACTGAATCTGTCGAACATGGTGGTATAGGAGAACTATTGGATGATTTACATCAAGATGTTTATTCAAATATATGCATGAGTACTAGTGCATCTAAAGATAATTTTGATCATGAACATAATATCTAGCTTGAGGTAGAAGGAACTTTTGAACAGTTTGCAAAGCTTGTAAGGGATGCACGAGAGCCACTCTATCCAAATTGTATAAAGTTCTCCAAGGTAGAGTTTTTGATAAAATTGCTTCATATTAAAATCGTGAACCGATGGAGTCAGAAGTCATTTGATCAAAATTTGACATTGATTAAAGCAGCTCTTTCCAATGAAGAGAGACTTTCAAAATCATATTCTGAAATAAAAATATATATGCAAAAATTAAGACTTGACTATATTCCTATACATGCCTGCAAAAATGACTGTGTATTATTTTATAAGGATAACGAACAGGCAACTAAATATCCGAAATACAGTGAGCCTAGATATAAAATCGATAATAGAAAAGGAAAGAAGATACCTTAAAAGATTTTGAGGTATTTTTTATTGATTCCAAGACTTCAAAGGCTGTATATATCCATAAAGATAGTAGAAGAAATCAGATGGCATCATGAGCAACAATTCTGAAAGAGAACATACTTAGCCATCCGGTCAACTCCATAGTGTGGAAAGACTTCGATGCAAAATATCCATACTTTGTAAGTGACCCACACAATATCTAGCTTGGTCTAGCGACAGATGGATTTAATCTCTTTGGCAATTTGAGTATTTTCTATCGCATGTGGTCTGTGATGCTAGTTGTATATAATGTGTCATTTGAAAGTGCATGAAAGAATCATTTATTTTTATGCCACTGTTGATTCTAGGTCCAAAAACACCAAGTAATGAAATTGATGTATATCTACAACCATTAATCGATGATCTAAAGGAGCTGTAAAAAAATGAGTACAAACATATGATTCTGTGAGTCGAAAGAATTTTAAGTTGCATGCTTTAATTTTAAGGACCATAAATATTTTTTCTACATATAAAAACTTATCTGGATGGAGCACCAAAAGATATCTGGCATGTCCAATATGCAACAAGGATGCATCCTCCTTACATTTAAAGCATGGACAAAAAATATGCTTCATAGGTCATTGGTGGTTTTTACCTGATAATCATTCTTGGAGGACCCGTTACAACCAATACTTTGATGGTAAGTCCGATCGGCATCCGCCACCAAAAGAGTTAAGTGGAGCAGAAGTTTTAGAACAACTTGAAGTCATTGAAAATGTTCAATTTAAAAAAATATCGGGTACTCACAAGTGGAAGTGTACTGAAGTTAAGCTGAATTGGATGAAGTAAAGTATTTTTTTCGAACTACCATATTGAAAGCAGCTACTACTTCATCATGATTTGGATGTAATGCATATTGAGAAGAATATTTATGATAATATCATCGATACTGTATTGAACATCTCAAAAAAATAAAAGATAGTACAAAAACTCATCTTGATTTGTAAGAAATGAGAATCCGGCTGGAGTTGCATTTAGTTCATCAAGGTGATAGATTTTTTATACCACCTACATGTAATTTGCTATTTGGCGAGGAAAAGAAGAGTTTCTGTGAACAGTTCAAAACTGTAAAATTTTCTGACACATATGCTTCAAACTTATCGTGGTGTGTTGGGAACAACAACGATAATATCTTTAGCATAAAAAATCATGACTCCCATGTGATGATGCAATGCTTGTTTCCTGTAGTCATGCGTGGCTATTTGAGTGATGATGTTCAAACTGCATTGATTGAATTGGGAGTATTCTTTCGAGAACTGTATTGTTGAAAATTAAAAATTAATTTAATTAAAAAGTTTGAGAAGGATATCGTACTCATTCTTTGTAAGTTAGAAAAAAAAATTTTCACCATCATTTTTTGATGTTATGGTGCATCTGACTATTCATCTTTTAAAAAAAGCTCTTTTGACCGGACCGATACATTATCGATGGATGTATCCTATTGAAAGATAAAAAAATTATACGTACTTTATCATATCGGTTATAAGATATAAATATATTTTTAAAATTTAAATTTATTTTTATTTATAGATTTTTGTTTATCCTAAAAAAGTATGTGTGCAATAAAGCACGGTCTAAAGAGTCTATAGCGTAAGCACATATAGCTACGGAGTGTGTCACGTTCTGCTCGATGTATCTTGATGATATCGAAACAAGATTCAATCGTATAGATTGTAATGCAGACCGTGAATGGGGTGACAATGAATCGATGCTATCTATATTTAAAAAAATGGTTCGACCAATTGGTGGAAGGAGATATGAATTTATGGACGTAAATGAGCTTTCTAAGGCACACTTCTATGTTCTAAATAATTATGAAGAAATTGAAGATTTCATTGAATAAGTACCATCTTAGCATACTGTTTAATGTTATAAATAATTTTTTTATGTCGATGTAAAATTAAAAATCATGATTTGTTGTAGTGAGCACAAGAGTATATTATGCAAAAAGGATAATACGGATGCTGATAATCGATATAGGAGGAAATTTGCAAAATAGTTTGGTGATCTTGTAAGTTGCACTAGTAATATATTATTTTTAATAATTATAAAAATAATTATTTGAACCAACATAATTTTTTATGTTATGGTGTAGATGAAATATAAGTATTTTAATAAAGAAGAGAGTGCGACCGATGAGTTGTATGATTTAGCATGTGGTTCTGATCGAAGGGTTAACCACTACGTATCCTGTATCATTGGAGGAATGAGATTTCACATCAAGAATCTTGAGATGCAATGATGGACCCAGAATAATGAGATTGCTATGATAGGATATGAAGGAGAAAGAAAGATTGAATATTATGGTGTACTGATAGATATTATAGAACTGAAGTATGGATCCAGTAATTCTGTATTCTTGTTTCAGTATGAATGGTGGGATATTAGCAATAAAAAGATCAGTATTCATATCGATCCACACTTTATCAGTGTAAATTTTACACGAACATGGTACCAGAATGAGCCGTATATATTAGCAACTTAAGCGAAATAAGTAATATATTTGAAAGATCTAAAGTATCGAGGTAATTAGTATGTCGTACAAAAAATAACACTAGAGACATATATGACATACCAACCCGATTAGAGATGGATGAAAATTTGGATTTACGTGAAGAAGAAGCTTTTCAAGAGGAAGAACAAATATTAGTCAGCTTCTTATTGATGAAAAACTTGTAACAGCTTCTTTGAATAGGGCTGATTTGCTGCCCAACGAAGTTGAAGCTAATTTTGTATTTAATCTTGATGAGTCAGAGGATGACAATCAGTTCATAAATGATGATGAGATAGAAGATGACATATATATCGATTATTGTGATTCGAAAGAGGATCTACACATCGGGGAAGATACGAATACTGATGAGTAGATCTATATTCTTTGTTCAATCTTCTCTTGCAATAATGGTATGCGATATAATTCTATTCGTTAGAATGTAATTTATTTTTCATTATTATTATTCAATATTATATTCATTTATATATCAAAAATTATAGGTATGGCACCAAGAGACAGACAACGACATTTGCATTCGCGGTCTACCTCGAAGGCTAAGCACCTTCATCGATTTCCACTGCTACACCAGCTCCACCGCCAAAGGATCCTATACTAGTAGATCTCAGTGAGATGGATCTGAGTGAGATGGATCCGAGTAGTATTATTATACTTTTTATATAATAAAATTTGATTTTTTTTGAGATAGCTATCATACTAATAATTTATTTATTATTATTTCAGGCTAGTCTCCATCAGTAGTGAGGCGAGGATGAGGTCCATCGAAGAACCTCGCTCTAAAGCATTGGAGACGCGAGCACACGAGATAGCATCTCCGTATTGAGATACCATTCGGCTACACTAAGCCCATTAGGAGATGGTGCGAGCTGTGGTAGACCGAGCTAGGCATCATATGCCGTAGCTATGCCCCCGTGATGCTTTTCGATTGGTATTACATTATATCAGCTCAGAGAGAGATTTTCTACACCCAATTACAGGTAAAATAAATTATATTATGAATATTTAATTAGAATAGTATTCTTCTAATATTTCTTATTGGCAAGGTGTATTTGATATTATTGATTTTGAGGAGGATCACGTGCGGCGAGCTATGGATGCTCATTTATCTTTGCATTTCAAGGAGTATCGCCATCGCATCCATCAGCATTGGTACCATATGATGCAGGATCATGGGGTGAAAGCAGTGCGGCAGCAGCCCTGTGACAGCATCACTATGGATGATTGGGCTCTCATATGTCGGCATTACGAGGATCCGACATATCAGGTTAACACATTTAAACCTTTTTTTTTAGAATTTAATGATTGAATCATTTATTCTTAAATTTAGTTTGTTACATACTAATTTGATTGCTAACTATACAGAGAAGATGTGCTCAGAATGTCGCAAATCGAGCGAGACAGACCATATCACATTGTGGGGATTTGAGGTCATTCGCTCGTCACATGGAGCAGATGGTAAGTAATTTCTAATTAGTATATTTTAATTCTCTAACTATTTAAAAATTTTTAATTAATTATTCTCAAATTACAGAGAGATACAGAGAGTGGCGAGCTTCCTGATAGAATCGATATCTACCAGCAAACCCACCAGTGACGGTCAGAATAGTGGACGACCGAGAGCCAGGAGCTTTTTATAATTTTTTTAATTATTTTTTATTTATAATTTAATTTTTAATATAAAATTAAAATAGCTATAACTTTAATTTTTAGAATCGTATGATAGACATCAGATTCCAGCCCACCTCTGAGGGTTCGACCACACCCATAGATGACGAGATCTATGATCAAGTGCTTGGTATGAGACCCTGTTATGTTAGGGGTCTAGGGCATGGGATCCACTCTAAGAAATGCTATTTTTAGTGATGAATTTATTTATGATAAAAATTTATTTCATCACAAAAAAGATATTTATGATGAAAATTAAAATTTATCACTAATAATTATTTATTTATGATGAAAATTAGTTATCATCATAAATAGATTCATATTTATGATGAAAAAAAAATTTCATCATAATTACAACTTATTTACGATGAAACTAATCATCATAAATAATAAAATATTTATTTTAATTTTAAGTTTTCAAATATTAGTGATGAAAATATTTTCATCATAACTAATAGAAGTATTAGCAATGAAAAATAAATTTTTATTGCAAATATTAGTTATTTACGATGATACTTTTTCATCACTAATATTTGAAAAAATAAAAAAATTTAAAAATACAACAATTAAAGATTACTTACGATGAAATATTTACATTGTTAATAATCATGTATTGGTGACTAAAACTAAATTTTTATCATAAATATTAAATTATTTATGATGAAACTTTTTCATCTCTAATACGTAAAAAAATAAAAAATTAAAAAATTTAAAAATTAAAAATTATTTGTGACAAATATTATGCATCACAAATTATGAAGTATGGGTGATAAAAACTTATTATTTACAACAAAAAATTTTCATCTCTAATACATGAGAAAAAATAAAAAAATTTAAAAATTTAAAAATTATAAATTATTTGTGATGAAAATATTATATCATAAATAATAAGTTTTATGATGAAAATTAATATTCATCGTAAATAATCAATTACTTATGATAAAAAATTTCATCGTTAATATATGAAAGAAAATAAAAAATCATAAATATTTAAAAATTATAGATTATTTATGATAAAAATTTAACATCATCAATAATCAAATATTGATGATAAAAACTTAATTTTTATCATAAATACTCTATTATTTAAGATGAAAAGTTTTCATCACTAATAAATGAGAAAAAAATAAAAAAATTCAAAAATTATAAATTATTTATGATGAAAACTCAATCAATATGTATTTATGATGAAAAATATATTTTTATCATAAATAATTCACTATTTACGATAAAAAATTTTCATTGCTAATATTTGAAAAAATAAAAAATTTTAAAAATTTATAAATTATAGATTATTAGCAATGAAAATTTTTTTATTGAAGGATGTTTAGATATATTATAGTAAATTTTTTTATATTTATAAAAATAAATATTAGATAGTTTTTAAAAAATAATACGTGCACAAGAAAAGTATGTAGCATATTAAGATATCCCTGATCCTCAATCTTTATAAGGCTCTATCTGTGGCATCTTGAACCAATCCAAAATCAATTCTTGGAGGATGGATCAAGAGAAAGATAGTTAGAAATTGAAGCTGAAGATGTCATCATTCCTTTGGCTACCCATTTGAATCTCGTCCAGATGACGTTCGATCTTTTGGACCTTTTGCTCAAGGTCCTCCTCCCAATGAGATTTTCTGAGACATAAAGAGTAGCCCAAGGTCGAATCTTCATTGGAGGAGACCGAGGAATGTTGACATTATTCTTCATGCCTGGACCCTGATGGGACGGTGATTGTCGATCGATCAGGGCAGAACGATGGGCACCTCGATGGGGATTCTCTGGAAGCAGTTTTGCTGGCTACACAGAGAGGGCACAGTTTAAGGAGCATGTTGCGGGGGTTGTCATTGCTCTATAGTTTGCTGTAAATACTGGACGGTGTTGGTCAATGCTTAGACCTATCGAATCAGGTCATTGAATCATTATGGGTCCTCTATAATAGATGGTGGTATAGGCCCTTGAGGAGTGGATGCTTGCACTACATCACCCATGCTTCATCGAGATGACTGTCGATGAAAAGTGGCAGAGTTGTTGCAAGCTTTTATTCTTACCATAGTTCATCCATTTCATTACTAAAATATTCTGAAAAGTTGAAATATTTACTACATCAGCTATATATATACACACACACACATATATACATATATTATTGCATTATTGTGGCTAAGAGATGAATGAAAAATGAATAGAAGAAAATAATACAGGGAATAAGACTTGGTCGAAAGAATTTTTTTTAAATAAAAAATTATTTTTTTTATATTAGCGATGGAAAAAAAATTTATCACTAATTATGTAATTAGCGATGAAATTGAAAATTTTTGTCGTCAACAATATTTTCCGAGGCTGAATTTTTTTAGTGATAATTTTTTTTATGGGAATTATTAGTGATAAAAATTTATTTTTTATCATAAATATTTTTTGTTCGAATTATTTACGATGAAAATTAATTATTAGCGATGAAAATTTGCATTGCTAATACACCGCATCCCATCAATTCCCATCGAAAACCCATTTTTCTTCCTCATTCCCCTCTGGCAGTCCGACTTCCACCCCCTCCCGCAAGCTTCCTCCCCCCCAGCATCCTGCATGCCTTCGGTTTCCTCCGCCGCCGCCACCATCGAGGTGAGTCAACTTCATCTCTATTTTTTTTGGATGGATTTCGGTCGGGGATGGGGACGGGGAATGTGCAGGGGCCAGTGTGTCGGGGATGGCGCGCTTGGGCCGGGACGGTGGGCCACGGCCATGTGGGGCCTACGGGCCACAGCCACGTGGGCCCTATAGGCTGCGATGGCGATGGTGGGCCGGGGACGATGATGGGGGGCCGACGATGGGCTGGGGTCGGGGCTGATGAGCCGGAGCTGGAGCCGGCGATGTCGACTCTTCATTTTTTTTTTTTGGATGGGTTCGGGCTGAGGACGGGGATGGAGAACGGCACAGGGCCGCGTGCCAGGGACAGTGCACCTGGGTCAAGATGGTGGGCCACGGCCACATGCAACCTGCGGGCCACTGCCACATGGGGCCTGCATGCCGGGGTGTGCCAGGGCCTGCATGCTGGGGTGTGCCGAGGTCGACGACGGTGGGTCGGGGAGGGGTCGGGGCCAAGGGCTGGGGCCGCCGAGCTGAAGCTGAAGCTGAAGCCGGCGACGGCGAGCCGGGATGGGGTCGGGTCGCAACTGTGCCGGGGCCTGCGGGCCGGGGAGGGGCCGGCGAGCCAAAGCCGAAGCCGACAACGACGAGCTGGGGCACGGCTGTGTCGGGGATGCGTGGCCTGTGGGTTGCGGGGCCTGCAGGTCGGGCATGTGTGGCCTGCGGGTTGTAGGGCTTGTGGGCCGGGCACGCATGGGTTTGGATGGGTTGGGCTTGGGTTGGGGTGGGTCGAGCCTGGATGGGGTCGATCGGGCCGGGTTCGGTTGGCCTAGCACGGGTCGGGTGGAGCCGGGTCGGGTCGGACTAGGGCCAGGGATGGTGGAGCCAGGGCGGGCGGGGTGGGTCAGGCTAGGCCTAGTCGAGTGGAGCCGGGTCGGGTCTAGTTGGGCTTGGGTGGGTCGGGCCAGGATGGGGGGGTCAGGGATGGTAGGGTTCGGGCTGGGTTTGTTCTGATTCGGGTTGGGATGGGGTGGGTCGGGTTGGGTTGGGTCGGGCTGGCGCGGGTTAGGTGGAGTCAGGGTGGGTCAGGTCAGGTCAGGTCTGGTCTGGTCCATGCCAGGTCGGGCTAGGGTAGGTGGGGTTGGGATGGGGCGAGTCAGGTCAGATCTTCATGAGGATGAAATATGATGCTAAAATTATTATAATTATTGCATATTATTTTTTAGTGTTACTATTGAAGTTAGTTAATTATTTGACTAATTATTTTTTTACTAACACAATGCACATTGCTGTTACTTGTTACAATTAAATTATTTTATGTGCTGTTTTGTATGCTGCTGAAATTATAAATAAAAAAAGTATTTCTATTTTAGAGAAAACTCTATTAAAATTTTTGATCAAGAAATTTCAATACGAAGTTATTCCTTTTAGATAAATTAGAAATCCATCTTCGAATGTACATTCAAAGATGGTACTTAAATTATATTAAGCCATAGATTTTCGTTCAAGTTTCGATCTTCATCGAGATCGAAACTTGGATGTTCCATATTCGGGCTTTTTGAAAAAGTAATAATATTATTGTTGTTAATAGTTGATATTTCATTTCATTATATGGTATTCAATAGTTATCTGTCCATTATTCTCTGGGTATATGGTGGATAGGGTGTGTGGGCACCATATCCACATCATATACTTGGAGAACCATGGGGAGATGCTGTCAAAATTTTCATAAAAATGAGATAAAATATCTACTAATAACAATAATGAGATTAATATTTTTCTAAAAGGGATAGGGCCACACCTTTTAGTAATGATTTGAAAAGGATAAGATCATGCATTTTTATTTCATAAAGGGATAGGGCCATACATTTTCTGTGTTAATATTCAGTCTGCATGTCTTTTTTAATATGTATTATTTTGTATGAAGAGATCTGGATCCAGATCCGAGTTGGGATTTTGGTTGAAATTCAAAACGCGATTCAGTCTGAAATTCAGATCAGGATCCTGAATACCATGGAACTTTTTTTGGTTGTTAATGATTTTGTGTTTATTGTTAGATGAATATCAACAAAAGTTGGATGAATGCTAGAGGTATTTTTTTACCTGAATATTGAAAAGGAGTTCAGATTTCATTGACTTTGCATGGCATAAGGCTAACAGTGCTAGTCGAATAAAGTGTCCATGTAAGAGATGTGTCAATATGGTATATCATCACTAACACTTGTTGAAGAGCATTTGCTACAATATGGTATGAATAAGAAGTATACTTGTTGGACATGGCATGGAGAGGGTGATCCGAATGAGGTGGTGCGCGATGATGACAATACTGAAGATGATAGTGATGCTGATAGACCTGTCAAATATAGTGGTATTGGAGAATTGTTAGATGATTTACATCAAGGTGCTTGTTCGAATGTATGCATAAATATTGTTGCATCTAAAAGCAATTTTGATCATGAACATAATATCCAGCTTGAGGTAGAAGGGACCTCTAAACAGTTTGCAAAGCTTGTAAGGGATGCACAAGAGCCACTTTATCCAAATTGTATAAAGTTTTTCAAGTTAGAGTTTTTGATAAAATTACTTCATATTAAAATTATAAATCGATGGAGTCAGAAGTCATTTGACCAAATTTTTATATTGATTAAAGCAGCTCTGCCCGATGGAGAGAGACTGCCGAAATCATATTCTGAAGCAAAAATATATATGCAGGAAGTGGGACTTGGCTATACTCCTATACTTGCCTGCAAAAATGACTGCATATTATTTTATAAGGATAACAAACAAGCAACTGAATGTCCGAATTGTGGTGAGCCTAGATACAAAATCGATAATAGGAAAGGAAAGAAGATACCTCAAAAAATTTTGAGATATTTTCTATTGATTTCAAGACTTCAAAGGTTGTATATGTCCACAAAGACAGCTGAAGAAATGAGATGGCATTATGAGCAGTGGATTCTGGAGGAGAACATACTTAGCCATCCAACCGACTCTTTAGTGTGAAAAGACTTCAATGCAAAACATCCGCACTTTGCGAGTAACCCACGCAATATCAGACTTGGTCTAGCAACAAATGGATTTAATCCCTTTAACAATATGAGTACCTCTTACGGCATGTGGCCTGTGATGCTAGTTGTATATAATGTGTCACCTTAGAAGTGCATGAAAGAACTATTTATTTTTATGTCACTATTAATTTTGGGTCCAAAAGCACCAAGTAAAGAAATTGATGTATATCTACAATTTTTAATTGATGATATGAAGAAGTTATGGGAAAATGGGGTATAGACATATGATTCTGTGAGTCGAAGTAATTTTAAGTTGCATGCTTCGATTTTACGAACTATAAATGATTTTTCAGCATATAGAAACTTATCTGGATGGAGCACCAAAGGATATCTAGCATGTCCAATATACAATAGGAATGCATCCTCCTTACATTTAAAGCACGGACAGAAAATATGTTTCATGGGTCATCGGCAGTTTCTTCCTACTAATCATTCTTGGAGGACTCGTTATAACCAATTCTTTGATGGTAAGTTCGATCGACGTCCGTCACCCAAAGAGTTAAGTGGAGCAAAAATTTTAGAACAATTTGAAGTCATTGAAAATCTTTGATTTGAAAAAACATCGGGTACTCGCAAGCGGAAGCGTACTGAAGCTGAGCTGAACTGGACGAAGCGAAGCATCTTTTTCGAACCACCGTATTAGAAGCAGCTACTACTTCATCATAATCTAGATGTAATGCATATTGAAAAAAATATTTATGATAATATCATCGGTACTGTATTGAATATTTCAGAAAAAATAAAAGATGGTACAAAAGCTCGTCTTGATTTACAAAAAATGAGAATCCGATCGGAGTTGCATTTAGTTCATCGAGGTGAGAGATTTTTTTATGCCACCCACATGTTATTTGCTGTTTGGAGAGGAAAAGAAAGATTTTTGTGGATGGTTCAAAATCAAGTTTTCTGATGCATACGCTTCAAATGTATCGCGGTGTGTTGGGAGCAACGACGGCAATATCTCTGGCATGAAAAATCATGACTCCCATGTGATGATGCAATGTTTGCTTCCTGTGGTCATACGTGGCTATTTGGGTGGTGATGTTCAAACTGTATGGATTGAGTTGGGAGTGTTCCTTCGAGAACTATGTTATCAAAAATTGAAGATTAACTTACTTGAAAAATCAGAGAAGGATATCATACTTATTCTTTGTATATTAGAAAAAAAATTTTCACCATCATTTTTTGATGTTATGGTGCATCTGACTATCTATCTTCCAAAGAAAGCTCTTTTGGTTAGATCGGTACATTATCGATGGATGTATCCTATTGAAAAGTAAAGAAGTTATACATATTTTATCATATTAATTATAAGATGTAAATATATTTTTAAAATTTAAATTTATTTTTATTTACAGATTTTTGTACACCTTAAAAAAGTATGTGCATAATAAAGTAAGGCCTGAAGGGTCTATAGCAGAAGCATATGTAGCTACCGAGTATCTCACATTCTGCTTGATGTATCTTGATGATATCGAAATAAGATTCAATCGTGTAGATCATAATGCAGACTGTAAATGGGATGACAATGAGCCGACGTTGTCTATATTTAAACAAACGGTTTGACCTATTGGTGTAAGAAAATATGAATTTATGGACGTGAACGAGCTATCCAAGGCATACTTTTATGTTCTAAATAATTATGAAAAAATTAAAGATTTTATTGAGTAAGTATTATCTTACGATACTGTTTAATGATCAAGAAAATTTTTTATATCGATGTAAAATTAAAAATTATAACTTCTTGTAGTGAGCATAAGAGTATACTATGTAAAGAGAATAATATGAATACCGATGATCGACATAGAAAGAAATTTGCAAAATAGTTTGATGATTTTGTAAGTTGCATTAGTGATACGTTATTTATTTACTTATAAATATTATTTTTTCAACCAAAATAATTTTTTATCTTATGATGCAGATGAAACATAAGTATTTCAATAAAGAAACGGGTGCAACCGATGAGTTGCATGATTTAGTATGTGGTTCTGATTGAAGGGTTAATCACTACACATCTTGTATCATTAGATGAATGAGATTTCACACAAGAGAGCTTGAGATGCAATGACAGATCTTGAATAGTAGAATTGCTATAATAGGATATGAAGGAGAAGAAGAGATTGATTATTATGGTATACTGGTAGATATCATAGAACTGAAGTATAGGTCTAGTAATTCTGTATTTTTGTTTCAGTATGAATGGTGGGATATTAGTAATAAAAAGATCAAGATTCATATCGATTCATAATTTATCATGTAAATCTTGCACGAACATGATACCAAAATGAGCCATATATATTAGCAACTCAAGCGAAACAAGTAATATATTTGAAGGATCTAAAGTATCGAGGTAATTGGTATGTCATATAAAAAAGAACACCTAGAGGCATATATAACATACCAACTCGATTAGAGATGGATGAAATTTTGGATTTACATGAAGAGGAAGCTTTTCAGCAAGAAGAATAAATATTAGTCGAGTTTTTGGTTGATGAAGAACTTATAACGGCACCTTTGAATAGGGCTGAGCTCCTATCCAATGAAGTTGAAGCTGATTTTGTATTTCATCTGGATGAGTCAGAGGGCGACGATCAGTTCATAAATGACAATGAGATAGGAAACGATACATATATCGATTACTGTGATTCAGACGAGGATCTACACATCAAGAAAGATACGAATATTGATAAGTAGATCTTTATTCTTCATTCAATTTTATGTTGCAATAATGTTATGCAATATAATTGTGTTCATTAGAATGTTATTTGATTTCTATTATTATTATTTAATATTATATTTATTTACATCTCAATTCCTGCAGATATGGCACTAGGAGACAGACGACGATGATCGCATTCACAGTTACCTGCAGATAGCTCGGAGGTTGAGGCACCTTCACTGATCTCCGTTGCCTCACCGGCTCTAGTGTCAGAGGATCCTGCACTGGCAGGTCCCAGTGAGGCTGGTTCCAGTGGTATTAATTATTATACTTTATATATAAAGAAATTTGATTCTTTTGTTTGGATCATACTAACGATTTTTTTATTATTGTTTCTGGTTAGTCTACATTGGTGGTTAAGCGAGGGTGAGGTCCATCGAAGAACCTCACTTTAGAGCATTGGAGACATGAGCACCTAGGACAGCATCTTCGAATTGAGATACCGACCGGCTACACCAAACCCATTAGGGGATGGTGTGAGCCATGGCAGATCGAGCTGGGCATCATATGCCGCAGCTATGCCCCCGTGATGCTCTTTGATTGGCGTCACGTTGTCCCAGCTTAGAGAGAGATTTTCTACACCCACTTACAGATAAAATAAATTATATTATAAATATTTAATTTGCATAGTATTCTTCTAATATTTGTTATTCATAGGGTGTATTTGACATCGTCAATTTTGAAGATGATCGTGTGAGGCGAGCAGTCGACAGCCATCTATCCTTGTCTTTCAGAGATTATCACCATCACATGCATCAGCATTGGTACTAGGTGGTGCAGGCTCATGGACAGGAGGCAGTGTGGCTGTAGCCCTATGACAGCATCACCATTGATGATTGGACTACCATATGCCGGCGTTACGAGGATCCGGCATATCAGGTTACACATCTAAACATTTTTTTAGACTTTAATGACTTAATCATTTATTCTTAAATTAAATTTTTATCTACTAATTTTACTACTAATTTTATAGAGATGATGTACCCAAAATGCGGTGGATCGAGCGAGACAGACCATGCCGCATTGTGGGGGTTCAAGATCGTTTGCTCGCCACATGGAGCACATGATAGGTATTTTTTTTAATTTCTAATTAGGATATATTTCTTTAATTATTTAAATTTTTTTAATGAATTCTTAAATTACAGAGAGATGCTGAGAGTGGCGAGCTTCCTGATAGGATCGATATCTACCAGCAGACCCACCAGCGACGGTCGGGGAGTGGATGATGGGGAGTAAGGAGCTCTTTGTAAGTTTTTTCAATTATTTTTTATTCTTAATTTAATTTTTATTAAAAAATTAAAATAACTCTAATTTTTATTTTTAGGATCGTATGACCAACATGAGATCTCAGCCTACCCCTGAGAGCTCGATCGCATCCACAGATGATGAGATCTGTGATCGGGTGCTCGGTACAAAACCCTGTTATGTTAGGGGTCTAGGATATGGGATCACTGCTTCCTCATCCTCATGATCATCTGGGCTGAGATGCATTCTGCATGCCAGGCTTGGCTGATGGAGGTGCAGAGGCAGGCTGTCGAGGATCGATAGCAGGTCGAGGACGCAGGCTGTCGAGGATCGACAACGAGCTATGGAGTTGGCTGCATGCATCGATAACTATCAGCACTTTCAGATCCAGATAATGGAGTGGATGATACAGATGGAGCAGACGATACAGCTGATGAGGCAGTAGCAGGCCGATCTGAGCTCCATCGCCAGTTCGAGCTCTGTCGAGCGCTCTCCATCCCCAGCTTGTTCTTCAGATATCGATATTTGACAGCTTATTGATGTACTTTTTTTATTTCAAATATCTTATAATTTTTATTTAATATAATAAAATTTATTTGTCAGTTTATTATGTAAATTTTTTATTTTAATTTTTAAATTTATAAAAAATATAATACATATAAGTTTAAAATATATACTCATAATTTTTTAAAAAAAATATGACTACATTATTAGCGATAAAATTATTTTTGATGAAATATTGTCATAAAAAATATTTTACTAACATAATTTAATTTAATAATAAATATATAATTAACAGTGATGAAAAATTATTCATTATAAATAATTATTAGTGGAGTAAATTTTCATCAAAAATTACCTTAATTATGATGAAAATTTTTATTGCTAATATTATTTAATTTTATTTATTTTTTATTAAATTAATAGTGACAAATTATTTTCATTGCAAAATTTTTTTTGTGACGTAAATTTTTTATCGCTAAAACTTTTTAAATTAATAGCGATGAAAATAATTTTATCATTATTTATTTTTTATTTATCATCGATGGTTTTTCATCGTAAATACCTTTTTTTAGATTAAATTTTTTCATCCTATTTTTTTTAATGATGAAAAAAATTCATCATAAATATCATTTATTAGCGATGAAAATATTTTTTCATCGTAAAATATTATTAACAATGGGATTATTTATGATAAATTATTAGCGATCAAAGTTTCATCGCTAATATGTATTAGCGATAAAAATTGCTTATTAGCGATGAAAAGTTTTCATCGCTAATAACCTATTTTGTTGTAGTGACCACTGCTCATTCTCATGCTCATCCAGGCTGACATCTATGCTGTCTGTGATGCTCGACTAGCGGAGGTGCAGAGGTAGACTGAGCAGCATGCTGATAAGTTGACTGTAGATATCGATGAGTACCAGCAACTTCAGATCCAGATGATAGAGTAGATAGTGCAGATGGAGGAAATGATGCAGCTGATGAGGCAGCAGCAGGCCGGTTCGAGCTTATCCGAGCATTTTCTTTCCCCAATCTGTTCTCCTTCTACAGATGCTGATACTTGACAACCTATTTGTGTAGCTTTTATTTTTATTTTAAACCTCTTATAATTTTAATTTAATATAATAAAATGATAAAATTTATTTATGAGTTTATTGTATGAATTTTTTTATTTTAATTTTATCTTATTAATTTATAAAAAATATTATAAATTAAATATATATTTATAAACTATTTTTTTAAAAAATATGTGTAAATTATTAGCAACAAAATTATTTTCAATGAAACATTGATTGCCAAAAAAATATTAATGATGAAAAATTGGTTATAAATAAATTTTTTAATAAATTTAAAAATATCAAAATTTTATATTAAATTAATAATGATGAAAAGTTTTCATTACAAATAATTGAAAATTTATTATCAATAAAAATTTATGTCAAAAATTGCTATATTTATGACATAAAATATATATCTCTAATATTTTTTTAAAATTTAATTTTTATAAAAATTTTAATTAAATTAATAGTGATAAAAATATTTTCATCATAAATAATTATTAGTGATAAAAATTTATGTTGGAAATTATTTTATTTATGATGAAAAATTTATGTTGCTAATATTTTTTCTAAATTTAATTTTTTTTAAAAATTTTAATTAAGTTAATAGCAACAAAAATATTTTTATCATAAATAATTGATAATTTATTAGTAATAAAAATTTACATAAATATTATCATATTTGTGATGAAAAATTTATGTTGCTAATACTTTTTTAAATTTAATTTTTATAAAATTTTTAATTAAATTAATAGCAATGAATAATATTCATTGTAAATAATTATTTTTTATTAATGACATAATATTTTATCACAAATTATCTTTTCTTATGACTAAAATTTTTATCATAAATAATTTTTAAAAAATAATTTTTTAACGATAAAAATTTTTCATCGATAATATCGATTATTGATGATGAAAATTTTTTTCATTGTTAAAAATTATCAATGATGGTATTATTTGCGATCAAATATTAGAGATGATAATTTTATTGGTAATAACTATTAGCGACGAAAATCTATTATTAGCGATGAATTTTTTTTGTCACTAATATCTTATTTTGTTGTAGTGAGAAGAAAGAGAGTACAAAAAAAAAGAGAAGAAGAGGAGAAACCCTCCAAATCAACAACTAAAATTCAAATTTGAAATCTGAATTCAAATTTCCCTCTACCAACCCTTCAACCCATATTTAAAATTTTAAACTTCCCCCATAACATTCATTCAAATATCAAAATTGCTAGAGGAGAACATCGACCGTCGGAGATCATGGTGGTGAGAGGAGCTGAACGACAAGAGGAAGCATTGCCAACCACCACACCAGAGGGAGAGTAGCATAGAGGGGAGTACAATAGCCAGCTCAGGATGTTCCAGCAATGGACCTAGTAGAAATGAGCCACCGAAGATAGGAGAGGGAGAGGAGACCCTGTGACAATCTAGCAACACCCCGCGAAGACCCGACAACTTACAGAGACAGGAGAGGGAGAGGAGCTCCTGCGCAGGGGGGACCCTGCAGAACACTGGCAACAAACAGATGGGAGAGGGGAGGGAGAGCAGGGAGTGAGCATAGAGAGGAGCACAACATCCAACGCCCATTGGAGATGGGGCCAAGACTAGAAGATCACCAACAACCAGGCAAGGGATAGGGGAGAGAGTTGGTCCACCGAAGATAGGGAGGGAGGCCCGGCTTTCCATCTTCCAATGCCCATCGGAGGAAAAGATCTGTCCCCCATCGGAGCTCGACGAGCAGCAAATAGAGATAGGAGAGGGAGAGGGGCTCAACCGGGTGGGGGGATCCTATAAAACATCGACAGCAGACAGTCGGAGGAGGGGAGGGAGAGCAGAGATTTCGGTGTGAATTCTGAAGAAGACCCACTGGCAAGGGATCTTGGCAACACAATGCGAAGCCCTGGCATCAAATAGAGAAAGGAGAGGGGCTCAACACGGGGGGACCCTATGACATTCCAACAGCAGATAGTTAGTGGAGGGGAGGGAGAGTAAGGGGCTGACCGTCAGAGGGGAGAGGGGCTCAATGCGGGGGGGAGGGGACCCTGTGACAATCCGGCAATAGACAGCCAGAGAAGGGGAGGGAGAGCAGGGGGTCCACCGTGTCGGCCATCAAGGGGAAGCGGGGCTCGGTGCCGATCGTGAAAGGAAGTAGAAGAGAGGAAGGGAGCGGGGCCTGGCACCGATTGATGGAAGGGAAGAGAAAAAAAGATGGGGTGTTAGAAAGCAAGGTGGTTTCGTATGTGTAGTTAAAATTTTTTAAAATCTTTATGCAGTGAAAGTAAATAAATTAAAATATTTTTAATTTAATATACTTACCAGATCAAATATGAAAATCACACTTAGGATTTTGACATGAACATGTGACCTTGATCTGAAATCTGAAAAGAAAAATAAACATTTGCAAAATAAAATCAAAGATCAGATCTCCATATCTTCGAATCCTATAGATGTTCAAGATTTCGATCGTAGCCACGCACGCACCCGACCTCTACTGGTATCCACACAGAGATGTCTGATCAGAGCACCGAGATCACCAATGTGCTAGCACCTTATAGATCTCTCTCCTTAGCCTTGAATCTGAATCTCTTCTTCTACATCTCGAAGAAGATGAACATTACGCAACTCCTTTGCATAGTCCGACGAGATCTGAACCAGATCACTAAGAAGGGAAGAAAAACCTTTCTTCTTCTCTTCTTCTCTCTCTTTTTCTCTCTTAGATCTGATCTCTATCAGATCTTAGATGTTGGGGTGAAGGAAGAAAGGAGGCATTGCGAAGAGGTTGTATGGCAAGAAAGAAACCCATCTCCAAAATAGCACACACCACCACCTTTTCCAAAAATTTCGCCGCACAAAATAATATCCCATGCCCCATTCTAATCAGATTAGGATCTCTTCTAGATAAGGCATCTATTCAAATCAAATTTGGATAGATGTCTTAACTTGAGAGAGTCCCAAAAAGTTGGCACCCCTCCATCTTTCACGTGCGCAAAACAAAAAGGGGGCACGTCTTCAAGCGCCACCTCCCTTTTTCTACATAATATCTAGAGAGAGTCTTAGAGAATTTGGGCTCTATGAGTCATGATTTATCTGGTTCAAATTGGATCTTAATTGAATTCAAATTGAGTCTGAATCGAATCGAATTCAAAAGGCTATCAAACCTGATCCTATCAAGCTTGAAATCCAAATCTGATTTGGATAATTGAACCCAATTAGCATTAAATTAAATCAAACCTAATTAAATTAAATTAATTTAAATTAATTAAGACTTGATCCATAATTTAATCAGTCTTAATAAAATTATAATACTTGTAATTAAGTCTCTGCACTAACAATTAGCAGTTGCCAAAACTATAGAGTCCTTTACCATACTAATATGATTTAAAATTTTTTTATCCATTTAATACAGATATGAATTTATTTACACAAATGATGTAAAATCTATAAAATATCATTTCAAATAATATTTTTTTTTGAAAAATACCATTCGAAATGGTATTTTTTCAGTCCCAGTTAGCCTCCATCTAGAAACCTACCATAAAAAAAATTGAAAAATGCCATTTTCAAGAGTGCTTTTCAAAAAATGCCATTTTGGAAGGCATTTTTTTGAAAAACACTATTTTGGATGGCATTTTTTAAAAACATCATTTTGGATGGTGTTTCTCAAAAAATGCCATTCAAAATAGTATTTTTCGATAAACACCCTTCAACATGACGTTTTTTGAAAAATGTCATTCAAAATAGCATTTTTCAGGTTTATATATTAAAAAAAAAACCTGGTTCACTTCTTCGATGAGCTTCACCGTGGTTCTTCTTCTCTGATGAGCTTCTTCTCTGATGATTGACCCTCTGATGAGCGTCACCGGTATCAATTGGTATCCCCCTCTTCTTGGTTCCAATTCCCCTCTTCCTCCCCCGTGGTCGGTTGCCCCCTCCCCCATCGGACACCCTCCCACCCCCGTCGGTTGCCCCCTCCTTCCCCCATCCGACACCCCCCCCCCGCCTCCTACCAGTGGTCCCAACCCTCCCCCTACCGGCTGCCCCTCCTCCCTCATCCGACAAACCCCCTCGCCTCCCATCGGCAGCCCCCTCCCTCCCCCCATCAGTGCACCTTCTTCCCCCCCGACTGCTTCTACCACCCACCCCCCCACCCCGTCGGCTTCTACCACCCCCCCTTTGGCCCTCTGTTAGTGGTGGCCCCCCCACCCCCCATGGTGGCTGCCTGCACCACCCCCCCAACATGCAGTGGCTGCCCCCCAACCCCCCTCCCTCTCTGACCCTCTATCGATCGGCTACCATCGATGCGACCCCCCCACTCCCCCGCCCCCCACATGGTGACTGCTCTCCCCCCCACCCGCACCCATGGTGGCTGCCCCCCACCCCTCGTGGTGGCTACCCGTGGTGCCCCCCTGTGGGCCCTCTATCGATTGGCCACCCGTCTGATGCAACCCCCCACTGGCCCTCTCTCCTCTCTCTCTCTGCTCATCCGACGCCCTCTCCCCCCCACACCGCTCCTCCTTTTTGCTAATGTATTCATTAATTTAAAGTGTCTATTAATGTATTAATGTTATTTATTATATTATTAAAAATCGATTGAAATTTAATTTTTTCTAAAATTTGATTAAAAAATTTAAATATATTGCATTGCATAGAATCGTAGACCTATCTCTTGATTAATATACATATTCTATGACATCCGTACATTTATATATTTTTATATAGATAGAAAAATTATGTACATTGGTCAATTGACTGTCCAGTTTGGACAGTTTGAGAATTATAATTAATTTATAGATAATTACAGTAATCAAACGATATGCAAAGAATTCAAAAAAAATTTTAGACAGTATTTTTCTTTAGTTCTCCTCACACATCTCCAATCATATGAGGAGAACTAAGGAGAAATACTATCAAAATTTTTCTCGAATCCTATTGCATATTATTTGATTACTATAATTATCTATAGAATTAATATAATTTCTAAATGAGATAGGACCTATCTTTACCTATTAGTTGATGATAGGATGTATTTATTATGTAAACTATTTTATTAAAATAATTATTAATATGTATGATTGTAGAGTTATATTTATCATGAAATGCATTAGTATCATATTTCTCATGCTCTAATACACTTGGGATGTATATTATTGTTTTAAAGTCATTAGTGTGCTATGGCTTATGAGGGATGGCATCCGGCCCTCCAGACCATAGTATTCTTACATTGCAGGAGACCCATCACTCACAGGCCATCATAGATGGCAATGTAAGTATTATATTCTTTCTATTTATAGTTTTGTAAAGAAAATTTTGTTTGAGAGATACAGGTTATCTAATTATTCTATCTTATTGTAGGAGCCCAGACACCTCCAATTATGATGAGCTGATGCTGACATATGAAGAATGGAGGATATCCTAGATAGAGTTATAGATTACTTATGATATTTGAGGTTTTATGGAGTCTATCGGATTGGATGGATATAGATGGATGTTGGTCTTATTACTGCCTTACTTGAGAGATGGCGCCCAAAGACACCCACATTTTATCTTCCATTCAGTGAGGTGACCATCACATTACAGGATATTAGTGTCCTCATTGGACTATCAGTTGATGTGAGGCAATTACAGGATTTGATCTCACTCTTAGCATTCCAGAGTGGCAGGATATGTGCTATTGATTATTAGAATTTCAGCTCGATGTGTAATTTTTGATCATTCATGATTGAGGATAAAGTGTTTGGATGATCATTATCGATATTTTATATTGAAGATGATGCACCAAAAGAGATGGTATGACAGTATGTCAGGAGCTACGTACTGCGATTACTAGGAGGTGCCCTTTTGCCTAATACTTTATCGAATAAGGTGAAGTTAATAGTTTTGCCATTATTAAAGGATTTAGATTTCACTTATAGGTTTAGTTGGGGCAGTGCAATACTAGCTTGCCTGTATAGGGCTATGTGTCGGAGTTCTGTGGCAGACCAGTCAGAGATCGGAAGTTATCTTATATTATTATAGGTATGAGTATATAAATTTTAATTTTTACATTGTATTATAGCTCTGATTGGACATATCATATATGATTTTTTTTTGAATTGATAGATTTAGACATGGGAGAGGATGTTGACTATCAGTCTATTGTGGAGACAGTCGCTTGAGATGCCACCAGAGCAGCATGACCCCGATGTTCTATTCAGATTAGACGCACCTTAGAGATATAGGTATACAAATATTAATTTTATTACTTACAAAATTTAATTATCGATAGATAAATTTTAATTAATGTGAACATACTGTCGACCAGATGGAACGTTGCATTCGACGTTCACCATATGTCGACAAAGGTGGCACGAGTTTATAGAGATCAATTGGATACATTGACTGATACATGTAGACGGATAATTTTAATTTATATACAAATATAATTTTATAGTATTCATAGTCTATTGAAAAATGAGCTTACTAATCCGACTTTATGTTTAACTTTATCAATTTTTGTGGGAGCCATACACAGATCAGATATTATCCATATTACCATAGAATTGCAGGATGGTGACATGATATATGGACTGCTAGGGTGCTGCTTATTTATTTTGATGTGGTGGAGTGGCACCTTCCAGATCGTGTGCTATAGTAGTTTGATCAGATTCAGGATATTCCAGAGCAGTTTGATGCCAACTAGTGACTTTATCGTATTGATCGATGAGGGAGAGCTCATATTAACTGGCGTATCAGAATACACAGTATATCACCATGTGGAATGCACGACGAGATCATATAGTTCATGATGATCATATATTAGGAGGTCATCCATATATCGAGGACTATCTGACTTAGTTTCTTAGCATTACAGTATCGATCATTGGACAGCCTCGGTATGCAATTTCAGGATACGAGGGTGAGAGTTTTACTGTACACATATTGATAAGGCCTCAAAAATTATGTCTTATGTCAATCTTATATTTAATTTCAATTCATTAAATCTTCATTTTACTTCTTATCGTTAATGCAAAATATTTTATATAGCTATATTATATCTTTGTTTTATGATCTAAAATGTATTGCTAATTTTTTTTTGTTATGTAGACTGATCATTTGTCGGATTTTATGTTGGACACTCATCTGCTTTATCTACAATTGATGAAGATGAGCGGATCCGAATACTGTGAGAGATGGAGAGATCATGTTTAGGGGTATTGACGGTGATTGGAGCATCTTATGCACCAGATATGAGATATACACCATCACCACATGCTCCAGATATGCCAGCACCATGTATTCTGCAGATCTCATCATCACATACTGCACATATGCCATCATTTTTTGATCCACAGATGCCAGGACCTTCATCTTCCTACATGCCCCACATGATAGCATCGGGCCTGAGTTGGCATTATAATTCTTCATTTGAGTGGTCTGATTTTTTTATTACAAGCCCATCATTAGATCCATATGAGGGGGTTGAGGAGGTCACTCAGCTCGTAGATGCTCCAGCAGCATCTGTTATTCTTGATATGCATGTTCAGGAGACGTCCACTATTATAGGAGAGGGGCCATCACAGGTGATAGAGGAGCAGGAGCGACCGTTGAGGACCTTTGTGAGAAGGTCCAAGAGGCCACGGGCACCACGACGTCCTTATGGGACTTAGTATTTTTTAGATTTATAGTATTGTGAGATTTTTTTATAAACTGTATATTTTATTCTATTTTATATTATTCATTATTGTTTCTATCAAAGTTTTAGATATTTTGCTTCTTTAATTCAAGTGTTAGGATGCTATATGGTTTGTCATGATTTTCACATGTGTCTCGAAAAGAAGTTGAGGAAGAAAATGTCACATTAAAAAAGCTATCTAAATTAGTTTAAAAAATAATATCAAGCATCAAAAAAATATAAATAATAATAAAAAAATATATCATGTATCCAAAAATATTGATTTAAAAAATATAAATAAAATATATCATGAACCGAATGTTAAGTTGAGAAAAAAAATTATCTTAGAAATATCATTTGGACATATGCCACTACTTTTTGATCCACAGATACCAGGACCTTCATCTTCCTATATGCCCTAGATGACAGCATCGGTTCTAAGTTGGCATCATGATTCTTCATCTGAGTGGTCTGATTTTTTTGTTACAGGCCCATCATTGGATCCATATCAAAGGGTTGAGGGGGTCACTCAGCTCATAGATGCTCCAATAGGACCTATTATTCCTAAATGCATGCTCAGGAGATATCTACTAATATAGGAGAGGGGCCATCACAGGTGATACAAGAGCAAGAGTGATCGTTGAGGACCTTCTCAGTGGCCACAGGCACCACGACATCCTTGTAGGACTTAGTAATTTTTTTTTATTTGTAGTACTGTAGAATTTTTTTGTAAATTGTATATTTTTGTTGTATTTTATATTATTAATTATTATTTCTATCAAAGTTTTAGATATTTTACTTATTTAATTTCAAGTGTTAGGATGTTGTACGGTTTGTTATGATCTTCAAAAATATCTCAAAAAAAAGTTAGAAAAAAATATCATATTAAAAAAATTATTTAAATTAGTTTAAAACATAATACCATGCACAAATAAGTTTAAATAATAAAAGAAAATATATTGCATCTAAAAAAAATTGATTTAAAAAATTTAAATAAAAGATAACACATGGAAAGAAAAAAAAATAGATGTTTTTATATAATGCCATTTGCAATGGTATTTTTAAAAATATAATTTGCAATGGTATTTTTAAAAATACCATTTAGCATGGCATTTTTAAAAAATTACACTCAGAATGGCATTTTTGAAAATACCATTCTGAGTGGATGCTGAGTGGGACTGAAAAAAATATCATTTCAAATAGTATTTTTTAGAAAAACATCATTTAAAATGATATTTTATAGGGTTTGCATCATTTGTGTAAATAAGTTGAAATGTGTATTAAATTGGTAACAAAATTTTTAAACCATATTAGTACGGTAAAAGACTTCAAAACTGTAATACTTACAAATTAGTAATTTTTAAAATTCAAACTATTAATCCATTTGATAATTTGAATATGATCTAAATCGTTGATCAGATCATGCTCTTTTCGTGTGTGACCCCTCAAGATCTATTCTGTTTGATAGTAAGATATACTGTGATCTTCATCATAGTATCATTGAAACTCCTTTCAATGGGCTGGAATGATTCTGACTCACCTCAACAAGGATTGTTGATCCGAAAATAACCCTAATGAGTTCTCACGATCCACCAGTGAAGTCTAGCAGCATGTAGTGGCAACTTAGCAGTATACAAAAGATGAACCCCTAGATACAATTATCGTGTGATACAATTCCTCTATCGTGAGTCTCGATTAGATGGAGGTTATGGAGAACTCGTCAAATCCCATCGTCAGTCTTATGCTAGATTGGCTCAACTCGAGTTCATTCGTGAATCCCTTAGAAACTCTTTTTTAATATTCACACTTACTCTGGCCAGATACTTTCTGAACTCAGTCTTGTAAATTGCATAGGACTACTCCTTTTCTATCAAGGTTGATAGATTTCATCTAGGTGCATCCTACTTCAAACAGCGAATCTGAACCTATAATAGTCAACATACACAGCAAAGATCTAAATAGCTAGGAACCAAAGAAACATGCAGTCAAACTAAGTAGCCTCGCTGTGAATAGCTGACACACCATAGGTTAAAAGACCAATCACACCACTGCAGCATCGAAAAAATTACTGACGAGTGAGTAGACATCCAAGTGATTTCTCATGTTGGTTACGCTTAGTGTAAGTTGTTCTCTAACAACCACCTGCACTCTCATCCCAGTGTCTCCACACCGCAGACTTGAGACTCATCTACCTAAAAGAAAGGTGATCCATGCATCAATCTTGAATGGATTGATCACTATCCTCCATGACGATCCTTCTATCGAAAGCATTTAGAAATTAACCAATAATGATGTATGTCTCAAATTCTCAACACTTTGAGAATATATAAAATCATCTTTATTAATTTTTAGGATAAATCATGGACACATATGACATGATTGATTATCAAAACTGCCCGTCAAGTACAAAGTATCTCCTAGATAAAGATATGTGTCAGCTAAGATTGGCTTCTAGGGTACACATCTAACAAACTCTCATTTGCACTAAAGCCAATCTATCATATACGTAAGCTCCATCTTTAGAAGACAGGCTTCGGTGTTTAGCTGGCTAAGTGACTCGAGCCCACCACATCCTATGTGGAGTCAACTCTCTGCACCTCCATGTATTTCTACTCAAGATAATCGCATATATCATTGCTCTATGTGTATGGACTTCTAATGAGATCTTGGCTCCATAGCGAGGGCTATGGATTATAATCTTTGTAGTACAATATCATAGCATCCAATGGTATGACATCCAATTCTACAACTATCATGAGAATCAGAATGCTTCCTGCATATCTATAGCATATTCAGCTTCCATTAATCGATTGCCTGAAACCCTTCCAACATACCAAACCAACAAAACTCAAGAATACATACTAATATAGACATTCTACCATCAGCATCAGTATATCCTCCCACTCTTAGCTCTATCCCTTCTTCAAAGATGAGGAATAATTCTTTAATGCTTCTCAAGTACTTAGGGATATTTTTCATAGCAATCTAATGCTCCTAGTCTGGATTCGACTAATATCTGCTCATGACTCTTACAGAAAGATATACTAAGTATGTAGCATGGCATACACCCATACCCAAGAGGATAATGGATCCCTCTTGGAGGTTTCAATGCTGAATCCTTTCAGCACCTCTTCTATGTACTTGTCTGTGAAAACCAAACATCTTTTTAGGATCTATATCTATAGACCTTTATTTTAGAATATAGGATGTTTGACCTATGTCTTTGATAAGAAAATTCTATATGCAACCACATCATAATCGATGTCAGCATGGGACCCTCCCATTAACCTTTATGTAACTACATGATTCTTCTTTGTTTTTGATGAAAATCAAACAATTTAATCACTAAACAATAATTCCAACTCTGAGATTTTAGCTTAAATCCACAAATAAATTTTTACAGTATGATCTCTATCACTGAAACTAAAATCCATAGGCCACTGTAAATAGATACCTTCCAAAGATATCTATTTAGTAGGACTATCTACACATTTATTTCTTGAGGTTGGTGTACATCATTGTCTTGTTGTAGGTTTCAGGATCATTCCTGTGTTCTCAATCTTCCTTAAGAAATACTTTCTCTGAATCTTTTGTGAGAATACCAAATACCTTTTTAAAGGATGGAAGATCCTACTAGATCTACAAGGTAGAAGAGGTACTATATATACTGGCTTATCTTAAATAGGTTGTACAGGTCCTATGATTCGTTGTTCTTTAAAGACTCTTTTTGAGTTCATCCTTCCACTGTTTCTAAGAAAATAGTGAAAGAATAGTGCCCTACAAGCCAATCGCATGATGATGCGATAGAAACTTTTTTGTGTTATCTTCCTGCTCATTTGCATTATATTAGTTATTTTATTCATGAGATATTATGTTTTATCATTTACTGCATCATATTTTTATGATTATGATAAACCCCATAGATTAGGACAATGATTTTAAGGCCATGATGAGATCATGCCAGTGAGACCTAAAATCTTGATAGCTCCAATCTAAAATATTTTCAATCATTGGATCATCGAGTCAGAGATTGATGATACCGATAAGATTAGTACATCCTATGTATGCTTAATGGAGAGGGTGATTAATCTCACAATCATTTATGTGGTGATACTAATACAATGATGTAGGTGCTCAGTAAAGAATGAGTTCACTGAACTGACCTGCAGGAAGAACATCTGATAGAGTCTTACAATATGTCGATAGATGGTTCTTTAGTGGGAGTGGTGTAAGTCATCTTTTGACCTAAGATCACCATGGTACTTTATGTATATGGATCCTTACTTTGGTTTATTCCCTAGCATGCCACTTTAAGATGTATGTAGAATATTTTGGATATGGTGAAGTATGCATGGAGGTTGTGAGTGGTCAATAAGGATTCGATCACTCCTTGTAGGAGGAGAGAACATCCTATGTGATCTCATAAGATGATGACTCTGAGAGTCTCTGACCAGAGCAGCGATGAATAATAGAAAAAAATTTTATTGATTCATCAATTAGATCGAGATATATATGGATAGGTATTTGAGCTTGATATATTTTCATGCCCATGGTCTATCTGGCATGTTGTGTAATTGAAGGATTGAATTGTATGGTAACTCATCATGGAAGGATAATTTTGTTATTATCATCAAATTTTAAATCTTCTGAGTAGTCATAACACGTTGCTAGATGTCAATATTGACTTGTGAACTCATCAAAATTAAAAAAAAATAATTTAAAATTAATTAGGAAGAGTCCTAGTTGATTGGGACTCTTGAGCTGATCTAATCTAATCAGATTAGGGTTATATCGAGAGTCTGGGTCTACTACTAGCTAGATTTGAAACCCAATGGGTCACACACAATAAGAATTTGGTCTTGATCGAATCTATTTAGATTTATTATAAATTTAATTGGTTAATTAAATTACTAGCACATGAATTAACCTAAGTTCTCAATTTGGTTTAGTACAAAGGTGTTTGTGCTAAACCCAAGCTTGTTACCTTGACCTAATGAGATTGGGTTTAATCCTTAAGTCATGAGACGGCTTAACCTATTATTTTGAAAGTATTTTAGCTTATCTAAAATTCCTCCATACCATTCTCCATGCCAAAGAAATGGCGCCACACTTTTAGCGTTAAAAAGGAAGAGTCCTTAACAAAGACTCTTAATTTCTCCTTTTTATTTCGCGCATCCTTTTACTCCATGCACCATCTGATGGCTCTTGGGGATATGTTGGCGTAGAAGTGGAGGAGTCCTGCTTGAAGGATCTTCCATACCCAATTACTTCTATATAAAGAATTTATCCTTTGTAGGAGTCTATTGGACATCGCATGGGATTTTATGCACCAAACGTTATTTCTTCCCCCAAACCTCTTAATTCTTTCACGTCTAGGATTATGGGATCATGAGAAGGAAGAGTCCTTCTGCTCCTTAACTTCCCCACATGCTATTTATTTGTGGTGATTTATTGAAATCATCGTGCGGGAATGAGAGATGCCAAGTGTTGGTGTCCCTTGGAAAAATATGGTGCCTCTTCTAATCCTATAAATAAAGAAGCACTACATCAGGTTCCACATCCCATATCTAGCTGAGAATAGGTGTGATAATGAGAAAAAAAGAGAGGAAAAGTTTGGAAAAAGACAAGAAAAAAAGAGAGAGAAAAATGAAAAGAAAGGGAAGAGAAATTGGAAAGCATGTGATGCTTGTCCTAAAATCAGATTGTTCAAGTGTTGAATATTTAATCTAATTTTGTGTGATGTGTTATTATAAGAAAAGATTCCTATAGTGGTCCTAATGGAGGTCTCAAAGGCATACAAGCAGTAGTGCAATCCGTTCTTACGAATGATGACTAGCAGTGAACTTACAAAGAAGGTTACAGCACTATGTCGAATTGGGAAGGGCCCTGATCGATCTCGTGTGGATCACCATTGGAGGGCTTCTACTTTGGAGTCTTGTGAAGATCTCATGATTACCAGATCATTGTCTTTATATTGGTATATAGCTTCTGATCTCTTCTTGTTATACATGCTTATGTTGTTTGATTGTAATGATCAAGGTGTTCTTAGAGTTTTGTGTTCCGATAGTCTAGTTTAATTGTTAAACTTATTTTCAATTATTGAATGCATATAAAAATTTTTAAAATTTATATTTCACTGCATCACCGGAATCCAATAGTAGTATTTGAGCCATCCTTGATTGATTCAATCGAATATCATGTTATTATTGTGATATAGATTAGATCTAGTTCATATTATGTCAAAATCAAATTTTTTTATTGATATTTAATTGATGTTCTTGATGTATTTTTATTAATGATAAAATGTTATCACTCCATGATCAAACTTGGATATGAAATTCCATGATCTTTAGACTCGTAAGATAAGTTTAAGTTAGATCCTATGATCTAATTTTCGATAAATTTGTAAATCCAATGCATGTGATGTGCAAAGCCTTGGAATGATACATTTGATGTACATTGCCAAGACTTAGGATTTTTGTATTTGATGCATTCACCAAAGATCCAAGGGCCGACCACTATGTTATCAGGCACTTACCATTATGGGTCTTCCATCTTGGTTGTTGTCCAAAGTATGTGTGGAGCCAAAAAATTTTGATCGTGGAAAGGATGCCTCAAATACGTATCAGGATTTTTGCCGATGGTTTTGATTTAACTATAATTCATTGAGCTAATATGATTAGAATTTATGATTCTAGATTAAATCAAATTCATAGTTCTAATTTGATTAGAAGTTATGTTTATTTTAGATTGATCAAATTGTCATTTACCTAATTTGATTAGAGTTTTAGTCATGGTTGATCGAGTCTATGCTAACCTAATTGATTTAGGTTAACCTAAGAATTGATCAACCCAACTCAAAAAAGATGACAAATGATTAACTTAAAATTAAAAATTGGATCAAGTGTTGAATTCGAATCAAAAACCCTAGATGGGCCTTATGTCCAAATATTTAAACATCTTCATTGACATATTTATGAGTGATATCACAATTAAGATAACATGAGATGTTAGTTATCATGTTTCATAATTGTTATAAAATACATGATGAGTGGTTATGGACTATGGCACATCTATATGATGGATGTATGCATGAATGCTTTCCTATTGGCTGATTATATAAATGTATCTGCAAGAATTGTAATAGGGGCTGGGTGCCCCTAATGCATTGTATAGTCAGCTGAATCATTTTTTTATATGTTTCTAACTATTGATTGAGACTTTTACATATTGATATAAAATTATAGAAAATAAATTATTTAAAAATAGATAAAAATTATTATTTTTTTATTTTTAGATAAAGATCGAACATTCATTAAAGTTTTCATGGAGATGGACTACCAGATATTTGTAGAGCAAAGGCGCATTAAGATTGATCATGAGATGGTTTAACCTAGGGTTAGACCCATAAACCATCCTGTGGCTTGAATGAGTTTTGAAAGTCCATAACTATTAGATTTCTTTATATGCTCTTACATGCTGGTAGTTAGAATTAAAATTTTATATGATGTATTTTTTATATATATATTTTAGATGTACATGAGATCTAAGTCTCTCGATTTAAATTATATTAAGTCATAATGATGAAGTGTTAAGAACACTACCCATACTTTCCTTCATGCTAAATCAGTATTATGTCAAGAACCATAGTAGGCTTGTTGTGCTATCCATAAGGCTTGCTGTGGAGATTGATTTGATACTGTTTTGATGCATAATGAAGCTAATGGTATTTAGCTCGTACTAAGTCAATAGAGTATGTCAAAAACTATAGTGAGCTTGTTATGTTATCCACAAGGCTTGCTATAGGAATTGATATGATGTTGACTAAGTAATGCTTATGGCATATTTTGATAGTACCGCTTTGTTGTGCTATCCACAAGGATGGTATTATTCAGATATGACCATATAGGATTGAAGGATACGACTTAACTAAAATCCTATAATTTATTGTGCTATCTACAAGGGTGGTATTATTCAGATATGACCATATAGGATTGAAGAATATGACTTAACTAAAACTATAGTTTGTTGTGCTATCCACAAGGCTATAAGTATTTTAGAGGCAAAAGTTAAGTTAAGAGTTGCATGAGATATAATTGGTAAAGAGTTACATACTCTTGAACTCATAGGAGCTTGTTGTGCTATCCACAAGATTTTTTATGAGAAATTGAGATCTCAACCCCACTAAGAAACTAGATGATAGGTTTTCTTATTTTTCATACTTGAGGGCTATGAAATTCATTGAAATAGTGAGAGACATATTTAGATAAAAATCTTATCTAAATTATGCATGTCATCATGAGTAGTCTTTTTATGTTCTTATATTTTCATCTGCAACTTCACTATCATTGCATGGTATATTTTTAAATTGACCAAACTTCATGGAATGGTTGAGGAATCTGAGAATAGTTCTCATATATGAGATATTCTCATATTTTCTTGATTTCAATTTGATCAGAGATAATACTATAAAAAAGAAAAAATCATATATAAGATATGACGAGGAGTGACAGTATGACTGTTAAGTGTATCTTGATTAACTTAATCATGTAATTGAGTCATTATCATGGATAGTGAGTTAATCTAGGATTTGATTTTATTAACTCTCTTGGATTTGTTCTTTAGTATCACCTAAGAGAAGAAGGTGAAGATTGTCTTCACCATGAGTATCAATTTTCATTACAGTAATGATGAGCATTAGAGATAAATTACAAGAGTTGTCTTGCAAGGTGAAGCAATAGTAGGATGCAAAAGTTGTATTTGCTAATAGTTTGTATATGATACAAACTAATTTATCATTGAGTACTTCAGCTTTAAAATTTTGGATATGTGATACCTTATATAGGTTCTACTTATGCAAAGCATTGTTGGACCTATAAAGCTGAAGAGAGGTGACTACATGCTTTTTGGCACTGATGGATAGTCCATTCATGCTAAGGCTGTAGGAATCTATGTAACCTTCTAGTAAGGTTTAGAAACTAGTAGACTATTGTTATATGCCTAAATTTATCAAAAATATTATTTTAATTTCTTTGTTATTGTAATATGGTTTTGAAATTAATGTAAAGAGTAAAAGTTGCTCTCCTTCTGATAAATTTTATGACCATGGATTTATGATAATGGTCTTATATTTTTGTCACTCAATGAAGTTGTTCTTCATATTGATGAGAACAAGAAAAGAATATGTGATGGTCACATATCTCTGGCATTGCCAACTTGATCATTTTTGTGAGTCAAAGATAAACAAGTAATACAAAGAAGAGTTCTTTGTTTTATATGATTTTGAATCATATAGAACTTATAAATCTTATCTCATGGATAAAAATGACTAAGATCCCATTTACTGGATATGAGACAAGGCAAGTAAGGTATTAGGTCTTGAACATATGGATGTTTAAAGGCTAATAATATTTCGACCCAGAGATGGACACTCTATATGTGATATGGTATATTCCTTTATATGCTTCACAAATCTTATTATCTCATTCTGGGGATATGCCCTAGAAATTGCTGCATGAGTTTTGAATTAGATACCATCAAAATCTATTACTAGTACTCCATATAAAAATAAAAAGAGACAGGTTTCTCAGCTTATGTGAAAAGTGTTGATGTACATAAGTTTTATGCTAGATCAGATTAGTATAAATTTATAGGTTATTCTAAGAGTAGTATGGGGATACTATATCTACCATCCTACTGAACAAAAGTATTTTGTCAGTAGGTATGCCACCTTTTGAAGAAAAAAAATTTTTAAAAAGGGAACAGTGGAAGGATAATTGAACATGAGAAGTTCAAGACCTATGAACTATCCTATCATAATCTATGGAGTGTCCACAAATTGATTCTCGACCAAATATGCCCATAGATGAGGCACAATCATGACACACACCTCCTCACCGAAGGTCAATAAGAGTGTGTAATATATCACTTAAGATATGGATTTGTCATTGAGAATGACAATACACCAAACATTATTATGAATGATGTTTTCTTGACCTATTCGAAAATAGTCATGAGTAGAGACTCTGATAGAACCATGAAATCTGAAATAAACTCCCTGTACATCAACCAAGTATGGACTATGGTTGAAGTACCTATGGGTACAATCCAACAAGTTGCTAACTTGAATGTCAATCTGGATTTTTGCTTGTTATTGCCACACACCATCTAAAGAGTTTATCTCTAGTGGAAGTGCAAATCCATTTATGGATTAAAACAGACATTGAGGAGTAGGTACTTCTACTTTTGATAAGACGGTCAAAATATTTGACTTTATCAAATATGGATGAACTGTGTGTGTGCGAAAGATAAGTGGGAGTCTCACTAACTTCTTGGTAATTGTATGTGAATGACATATAGCATATTGGGAAGGTAGTCTCGATATTGCGCTCGATCAATGACATGCTTATCATAAAAATTTTCATGAAAAAGACTTGGGTGTAGCATCCAATATATTTGACATCTATAGTGATAGATGTAAGTAAATGTTAGGCTTGTCCCAGTCTAGGTATATGAATTTTATGTTGAAGGGGTTTAGCATGAATGGGTGTTAAAGTGTTTACTTACCTATATATTCAATGTACCAAGCCTGATGTGGTTTATGCCTTGTGCATAATCAATGATTTCAAGCAAATCCATAATAGGATCTTTTGAAAACTGTAAAAAGCATTCTCAAAAGTACTTGAGAAGTACTAGAGGAGTAGTGAATTGAAAGAGTTTCAAATAGCAAACTATGTTTGACTCAGCTAATTGCTGTTAGTAAAGATTGCTAAGAAAAGTCGTCTGATGAAGGGTTCATAACTGAGTTGGGTGCGGTCTCACTAGGAACCAATGCATATCCTATGGCACTTTTACCTCATTCATGATTAGATCATAAAATGAGTTGATATTAAGAATAGTATAATGGATCAGTTCACTAAGCCTTTCACAGCAGCAGTGTATTCGTCACCTTGATTGCATGGGCATCAAGTACATGGACGATTAGCTTTAGTATAAGTGAAAGATTAAAAGAATAGTGTCCTACAGGCCAATCGCATGGTGATGCGATAGAAACTTTCTTGTGTTATCTTCCTGCTCATTTGTATGGCATTAATTATTTTATTCATGAGGTATTGTGTTTTATCATTTGCTACATCATATTTTTATAATTATGATAAACCTCATAGATTAAGGTAATGATTTTAGGGCCATGATGAGATCATGCAAGTGAGACATAAAATCTTGATAGTTCCAATCTAAAATATTCTCAATCGTTGGATCATCAAGTCAGAGATTGATGATACTGATAAGACTGGTACATTCTATGTATGCTCGATGAAGAGGATGCACTACAAGAAAAAAAATTTTTGCATGCAATTATTTACGATGAAAATTTTTTCATCGAAAATAAGTGTATTTACGATGAAAAAAATTCATCATAAATAATAAAATATTTACAATGAAAATAATTTTTCATCGCAAATAGTTTCATATTAGCAACGAAAAAAGAATTTCATCATAAATATTAATTATTTATGATGATTATTTTTATTATAAATAATAAAATATTTATTTTAATTTTAAATTTTCAAATATTCATGATGAAACTATTTTCATCATAAATAATTTAAGTATTTATGATAGAATTTTTTTTCATCATAAATAATGTTATTTCCAACAAAAAATTTAATCACTAATATTTAAAAAATAATAAAAAATTTTAAAAATTTAAAAATTATAGATTATTTATGATAAAAATTTTTCATCATAAATTATCAAGTATTTGTGATGAAATACTTTTTCCATCATAAATACATATTATTTATGATGAAAAATTTTCATCTTTAATATTTTAAAAAAATTAAAAAATTATGGATTATTTGTGATGAAAATATTACATCATAAATAATAGAATATTTATGATGAAAAACTTTTTCCACCATAGATAAATATTATTTACGATGAAAAATTTTCATCGCTAATATTTTTAAAAAAATAAAAAGTTTTAAAAATTTAAAAATTATAGATTATTTGTGATAAAAATATTATATCATAAATAATTTAGTATTTACAATGAAAAATTATTTCCATCATAAAAAGTCAATTATTTATGATGAAAAATTTTTATCACTAATATTTTAAAAAATAAAAAATTTAAAAATTCAAAAATTATAGATTATTTATAATGAAAAATTATATTCCATCATAAATAGTAAATTATTTATGATAAAAATATTTTCATCTTCAATATTTTTAAAAAAATAAAAAATTTAAAAATTATAGACTATTGATGATGAAAATATTACATCATAAATAATTTAGTATTTATGATAAAAAACTATTTTCATCATAAATACTCGATTATTTATGATAAAAAATTTTCATCATTAATTTTTTTTAAAAAAATTAAAATTTTAAAAATTATAGATTATTTATGATAAAAATATTACATCATAAATAATCAAATATTTATGACAAAATACTTTTTCTATCATAAATATATATTATTTATGATGAAAAATTTTCATCATTAATATTTAAAAAAATTAAAAATTAAAAATTATAGATTATTTATGATGAAAATATTATTAGTAAATAATTTAGTATTTACAATAAAAAACTATTTCTATTGTAAATAGTCAATTATTTATGATGAAAAATTTTCATCATTAATATTTTAAAGAAATAAAAAATTTAAAAAATTTAGAAATTATAGGTTATTTATGATAAAAAAATTATTTTTCATCATAAGTAGTCAATTATTTATGATAAAAATATTTTTATTGCCAATATTTTTAAAAAAACAAAAAATTTAAAAAAATAAAAATTATAGATTATTGATGATGAAAATATTTCATCGTAACTTAGTTAGTGTTTGCGATGAAAATATACTTTTCATATAAATAGTCAATTATTTATGATGAAAATATTTTCATCATCAATATTATGAAAAAATAAAAATTTAAAAAATATAAAAATTATAGATTATTTTTGATAAAGTAGTAAAAATATTGTAAATAATTGACTATTTGCAATGAAAAATAATTTTCATCATAAATACTTAATTATTTACATTGAAATAATTTCATCACTAATAATTAAAAATTAAAAATTTAAAAAAATAACTTTCGACATTGAAAAGGAATCATTCTCCTAGTATTCGACTTTGTTGGATGATGCAATAAAATTTTTCACCCACAACCGAATCAACTGTCTATAAGATCTAAGAGCAAACTGCCTCAGAAAATTAAATGTAAGAAATTTGATTCAGAAAAAATATCAACTTCCAACTGTATAAAGAACAAAACTTATCAAATATTGATGGATTAAATTGTGTCATTTACTTCTAAACCATCCCAAAAAAATTTAGCCAATCTCTGAATCTATCTTATTACTCAATTTGGTGTAGGTTGTTGGTTCTATGGACTGACCAAAGGTCATAAAGTACAAAGGCCTTGTATCTGCCTAAGAACATAGAAAGGAGATGATACAGGATCTTTATACATTAAAATATGATCCACAAAAAGGTTATTCACAAGGTGGTATGATACGATAAGTTTACTCTTGAGGTTTAGACCCTATCTTTAAATTTGAGTTTAAATGCTCCCCCCTTTCCTCTTGTTTTGCAAGGAATTATTGCTTTCTTTCTATAGATCAATGAAACAGAAGCCCGAGAGAATAATATTCTATAGATTTTAATTTACAGTATCAATATATCCTTCGAAAAAAATGAAAAAAAATATAAAATTTAAAAAATATAAAAATTATAGATTATTTGTTTGGTTTATTATAACCATTCTATCATTTCTGTTTTTATTGTTTAATACTCTTTTTGTATTTATATAGGTCGAAAAGTATGCGGAAGGCCTTTGCTAGGTCCTTCAGTATTATTTTTCAAGAGTGTATTCATGGTCTTAGTATGAGATGATTGTTTGCCGCAGATACTCTCTAACTAGTTAAACTCTTATGATTGCTATCCAGTTCAAGATTTATCCTGAGATTGACGTACTCTTGAGCAGATATTATCCTTTCTACTACACTTCTTTTGCGTCAGATCTAAAGAGTCTTAGCTACTCACAGATTAAATTTAAGTTCAGATATCCATTCAAACCTTTCGATCAACTCACAGTAGTATTGCCATCAAACAAATAAATCTAATTAGTTAAATTTTTTTAATTATAATTATATTTGATTGGAGCAGAATATGAGAACTTGTCTTATTTTTATGATCAAAGAGAATCAAATTGATCCATATCATGGTTGTCCCATATCCATCTCATTCTTCTGCATAGATCTATAATCTTCATAAATCCTGATTGGCATGAACATATCCCGAGGCTGTTAGAATTCAAGAATATACCTGAGAAGGTACTTTTAGTGGGGAAATATTTTTTTGTAAAAATATTTGCGATGAAATTTAAATTTACGTTGCTAATAAGATTATTAACGATGAAATCTTTCATTGCCAATAATTTTTTTGATGAATTTTTTTTAGAGAGAAAATTATTTCAATAAGAATTTTTTTTTGAATTATTAGTGATAAAAATAAAATTTTGTTGCTAATAAACTTATTAATGATGAAAATACTTTTCATCGTCAATAATTTTTTTTATTTTTTATTGTAATTATTGACGATGAATATAATTTTTTTATTGCTAATAATTTTATTAATGATAAAAATTTTTGTTTCATCGCTAATAATTTTTAGAGGAAAAAATTTTTAATGGAGATTTTATTTTTTGGTGGGAATTATTAGCGACGAAAATCATATTTTCATCACAAATAATTTCTTTTAAAGAGAAAATTTTTTTATTGAGAAATTTTTTTTTGGTTGGAATCATTGGCAACGAAAAAAATTCCATCGCTAATAATGGTATTAGCGATGAAAATTTTTATCGCTAATAGTTTCCATCAACTCAACATCCCATCGTGCCAAATCCACTTCCCTCCCTCCCCTCTCCCTTCTCTCCTCTCTTCTTTCCCTCTCCCTCTCTGTGCTCTCCCTGAACTCTTCCATCTCCCCTCTCCTCTCTCCCTCTCCCCTCTCCCTCTCCATGCTCTCCCCCACTCTCTTCCCACCAGCGAGCCTATCATCATCGCGTTCGTCATCTACACCGTCGTTGCCGTCGCCATCCGCCAGAGGTAAGGTTCTTTGAACCCCTTTTTTTTGTGTTGATCGGACCATCGGGGGCAGAGGGGGTTGCGGGGGGGGGGGCCGGCGGCACCATGAGGCTGAGGAGGGGGTCGGCCGGTGGGGAGGTGGTCGGGGGGTGACCGAGGGCAAAATGGGGACAGGATGGGGTCAGGGGGCGATCGGGGGCAAGATGGGAGGGGGAGGGGAGGGGGTCGGCCGGCAGTGGGACAGGGCTGGGGAAGGGGTCGGGGGATGGAGACCCGATCGGGGAGGGCGCTGTCGGTGGTCGGAGGCAAAACGGGGAAGGGATGGGGTCTATGGGTGGCTGGGGGCGAGATGGGGGTAGGGAGGGGGCCGTGGGTGGCCGATGGCACCATGGGGTCGAGGGCCAGAGACCGGGCCGAGGAGGGGGCGACCGACGATCGGGGGCGAAACAAGGGTGGGATGGGGTCCATGGGCGGTCGGGTGTGAGACAGGGGTGGAGAGGGGGCTGTGGGCAGCCGTCGACGCCATGGGGTTGGGGAGAGGGTCGATCGGGGGAGATAGTACCAAGGAGGGGGCAGTCGGTAGCCGGCGGTCGGTGGTAAAACGAGGAGGGGGTCGATCGAGGAGGGGTGGGTGACAGCGGGGAGGGAGGAAGGAAAGAGAAAGATGAGGGGGAAAAGAAAGAAAAAAGAAAAGAAAAAAATAAAAAAAATAAAAAATTTATCAAATATTTTATTATTTGATTAATAAAAATAAAATTTGAATCACGATCTAAATTAGATCGAGGTCAAATCCGGATCGAGATCCCGATTCGGATTGGAATCCAGATCGAAATCTGATCCGAGCGACGCAGGGTGTGTGACAGTGCCGGCATCATGGGATCGAGGGCCGTGGGAGGCCGAGTCTGGGTGGTGTGTGATGGTGCTAGCATCGACATCGTGGGAGCGGGGGTCGCGGGGTAGAGTCCAAGCGACACGAGGTGTGTGACGGCGCCGGCACTGTGGGAGTAGGGGCCGTGAGAGGCCAAGTCCGAAGCTCATTTAGGAAAATAATTATTTAGAAAAAAATATTTGTAGGTAAAAAATATTTTAGAAAAAAATAAAAAATTATTTATAATTTTTATATAAAAAATATTTAAAAAAAATAAAAAATCATCGAGTCCTCAGATTAGGTTTGTGTTATTATTTTGCATTAATATTATTTTGCATACTCAACTGCTTATAGTTTATTTTATATTTGTTGTATAAATTTATTTTATATTTATTGCATGCTCAACTGTTTATAGTTTTCATTATTAGTATTTAATATTATATTTATTTATATGTCAAAAATTGTAGGTATGGCACTAAGAGACAGATGACGATGTTCGCATTCACTGTTTACCTCGGAGGCTGAGGTTTCTTCACCGATTTATACTACCACACCAGCTCCGTCATCAGAGGGTCCTACACTAGTAAGTCCCAATGAGACAGGTTTGAGTGAGACAGATCTGAGTGGAATTATTATACTTTTTATATAATAAAATTTATTTTTTTATTTAGATAGCTATCATATTAATGAATTATTTATTATTATTTCAGATCAGTCTCCACCGGTAGTGAGGCGAGGATGAGGTCCATCGAAGAACCTCGCTCTAGAGTGTTGGAGATACAAGCACCTGGGACAGCATCTCCGTATCAAAATACCATCCGACTATACTAGGCCCTTTAGGAGATGGTGCAAGCCGTGACAGATCGAGCTGGGCATCATTTGCCGCAGTTATGCCCCTGTGATGCTTTTCGATTGTCGTCATATTGTACCGACTCAGAGAGAGATTTTCTACATCCAGTTACAGGTAAAATAAATTATACTGTGAATATTTAATTAGCATGGTATTCTTCTAATATTTGTTATTGGTAGGGTATTTTTGATATTATTGATTTTGAGGAGGATCATGTGTGGCGAGCCATGGATGCTCATTTATCTTTGCATTTCTAGGACTATCGCACCACTTCTATCAGCATTGGCACCATGTGATGCAGGATCATGGGGTGGAGGCAGTGCAGCAGCAGTCCTATGACAGCATCACTATGGATGATTGGACTATCATATGCCGGCATTACGAGAATCCGACATATCAGGTTGCATATTCAAACTTCTTTTTTTTTAGAGTTTAATGATTGAATCATTTATTCTTAAATTTAGTTTGTTACCTACTAATTTGACTGCTAACTATACAGAGAAGATGTGTCCAGAATGCTGCAAATCAAGCTAGATAGATCATACCGTATTATGGGGGTTCGAGGTCGTTCGCTTGTCACATGGAGCAGATGGTAAGTAATTTTTAATTAGTGTATAATTCTGTAGCTATTTAAATTTTTTTAATTAATTATTCTCAAATTACAGAGAGATACTGAGAGTGGCGAGCTTCTTGATAGGATCGATATTTACCAACGAACCCACCAGCAATGATCAGGAGAGTGGACGACGGTGAGCTAGGAGCTCTTTGTAATTTTTTTTAATTATTTTTTTATTCACAATTTGATTTTTAATATGAAATTAAAATAGCTATAATTTTAATTTTCAAGACCGTATGATAGGCATCAGATCCCAGCCTACTCCTGGGGGCTCGATCGTACCCACAGATGATGAGATCTGTGATCAGATGCTTGGTAAGAGATCCTGTTATGTTAGAGATCTAAGGTATGGGATCACTGCTCCCTCATCCTCACGCTCGTGTAGGACTGACATTCATTCTCCTTGCAATGCTCGACTGACGGAGGTGGAGAGACAGGCTACTGAGGATCGACAGCAGGCTGAGCATCGAGCTGATGAGTTGGCCGCACACGTCGACGAACATCAGCTGCTTCAAATTCAGATGATGGAGCAGATGACACAGATGGAGTGGATGATACAGCTGATGAGGCAACAGCAGGCCGGTTTGAGCTCTTCTGAATGCTCTTCTGACGGCCTCTTTATGTAGTTTTTTATTTTTATTTCAAATTTTTTATAATTTTAGTTTAATATAATAAAATAATAAAATTTATTTATAGATTTATTATGTTAATTTTTATTTTTATTTTTTATTTTTAATTTATAAAAAATAATATAAATATAAATTAAAAATATATATTCATAATTTATTTTTAAAAAAAATATGTGTAAATTATTATCGATGGAATTATTTCTAACGAAATATTGATTGTCAAAAAATATATTAGCAATAAAAAATTGATCGTAAATAAAATTATTAATAAATTTAAAAATATTAAAATTTTATATTAAATTAATAGTGATGAAATTATTTTTATCATAAATAATTGATATTTTATTAGTGATAAAAATTTATGTCAAAAATTGCTATATTTATGACATAAGCTTTATGTTGCTAATATTATTTAAATTTAATTTTCAAAAAAATTTGTAATTAAATTAATAGTGATGAAAATATTTTCATCACTAATAACTTTATTTGTGATGAAAAATTTATGTCGCTAATATTTTTATAAATTTAATTTTAATAAAAATTTTTAATTAAATTAATAGTGATGAAATATTTTCATCATAAATAATCATATTGGTGATGAAAATTTTCATCGCTAAAAGATTTTATAAATTTGATTTTCATAAAATTTTTTAATTAAATTAATAGTGATGAAATTATTTTTATCATTATTAATTTATTATTTATTAGCGATATTAAATTTTATTGTAAATATTCTTTTTTACGACTAAAATTTTTCATCGTAAATAGTTTTCAAAAAAAATAATTTTTTTAACAATGAAAAATTTTCATCGATAATATCCATTATTTGCAATGAAATTTTTTTGCATCATAAAATATTATCAATGATGCGATTATTTACGACTAACTATTAGCGATGAAAATTTCATCGCTAATAACCATTAGCGACAAAAATAGGTTATTAGTGATGAATTTTTTTGCCGCTAATAACCTATTTTGTTATAGTGGTGGTTGATCTCACAATCACTTGTGTGGTAATACTAATACAAGAATATAGATATTTATTAGAGAATGAGTTTCCTGAACTAACCCGCAGGAAGAACATCTGATAGTGCCTTACAGCATGTCGATAGATGGTTCTCTAGTGAGAGTGGTGCAAATAATTTTTTGATCTGAGATCATCATGGTACCTTGTGTATATGGATCCTTATTTTGGTTTATTCTCTAGTATGTCACTTTGAGATGTGTGTGGGATATTCTATGCATAGTGAAGTATGCATAGAGGTTGTGAGTGGTCAATAAAGAATCGATCACTTCTTGTGGGAGGAGAGAACATCCTATGTGATCTCATAGGATGATGACTCTGAGAGTCTTTGACCAGAGCAGCGATGAACAGTAGAAAAGATTTCTACTGGTTCATCAATCGAGTCATCATCAATTAGATCGAGATACATATGGATAGATATTTGAGCTTGATATATTTTCATACCCATGGCCTGTCTGGGATGTTGTGTGATCGAATGATTGAATTGCATGATAACTCATCACGGTAGGATAATTTTGATATTTTTATCAAATTTTAAATCTTTCAGATAGTCATAGCACATTGCTAGACGTCAATCTTGACTTGTGAACTCATCAAAATTAAAAGAGTTTAATTTGAGAATTAATTAGGAAGAGTCCTAGTTGATTGAAACTCTTGAGCTGACCTAATCTAATCGGATTCGGGTTATATCGAGAGTCTGGATCCACTGCTAGTTAGATTTGGAGCCCAATGGGTCACACACAATAGGAATTTGATCTTGATCCAATTATTTAGATTTATTGTAAATCCAATGGGTTAATTAAATTGCTAACACATGAATTAACCCAAGTTTTCAATTTGATTCAGTGCAAAGGGTTTGTGCTAAACCCAAGCTTGTTGCCTTGACCTAATGAGATTGGGTTCAATCCTCAAGTCATGAGATGGCTTAACCTATTATTTTGAAAGTGTTTCAGCTTATCTAAAATTCTTCCATGCCATTCTCCATGCCAAAGAATAAATGGCGCCACACTTATAGCGTTAAGAAGGAAGAGTCCTTCTTAACGAAGACTCTTAATTCCTCCTTTTTATTTCACGCATCCCTTTACTCCATGTGCCATCTGATGGCTCTTGGGGATATGTTGGCATAGAAGTGAAAGAGTCCTTCTGCTTGAAGGCTCTTCCATATCCAATTACTTCTATATAAAGAATTTATTCTTTGTAGGAGTCTATTGGACATCGCGTGGGATTTTATGCGCTAAACATTATTTCTTCTCCCAAATCTCTAAATTCTTTCATGCCTAGGATTATGGGATCATGAGAAGGAAGAGTCTTTCTACTCCTTAACTTTCCCACACGTCATTTATTTGTGGTGATTTATTGAAATCACCATGTGGGAATGAGAGATGCCGAGTGTTGGCATCCCTTGAAAAAATATGGTGCCTCTTCTTATCCTATAAATAAGGGATTGCTACATCAGGTTCCACATCCCATATCTGGCTAAGGATAGGTGTGAGAATGAGAGAAAAAGAGAGGAAAAGTCTGAAAAAAGACAAGAAAAAAATGGAGAGAAAATGAAAAGGAGGGGAAGAGAAATTGGAAAGCATGTGATGCTTGTTTTAAATCAGATTGTTCAAGTGTTGAACATTTAATCTAATTTTGTGTGGTGTGTTATTGTAAGAAAAGATTTCTATAGTGGTCTTAGTGAAGATTTTAAAGGCATACAAGCAGTGGTGCAACCTGTTCTTGCAAAGGATGCTCGGCAGCGAACTTGCGAAGAAGGTTGCAGCACTACGTCGAATTGGGAAGGGCCCTGATCAGTCCTATATGGATCACCATTGGAGGACTTCTACTTTAGAGTCTTGTGGAGATCTCATGATTACCAGATCATTGTCTTCAAATTGGTATATGGCTTTTGATCTCTTCTTGTTATATATGCTTATGTTGTTTGATTGTAATTATCAAGGTGTTTCTAGGATTTTGTGTTTCGGTAGTCTAATTTAATTGTTAAACTTATTTTCAATTATTGAATGCATATAAAAATTTTTAAAATTTACATTTCGCTGCATCACCTGAACCCAACAAACTGCATGATTGCTCACAATCACATTGTGAACCAATAGAAAGAGAAAGTGACATCCCAAACTCTTTTGGGATACCCCATGAACGAGCTCTCATAGACCTATCCTCTAATCTGTTCACCATATCGTATCTCATACAGTGTGGTGAAACCAACTTTAGAGGAAACCTAATTTAAATTTCAAAAATTAAATCTAGTTCTTAAAGAAATAATAGTTAAATTAATGATATTCATGATGGACTGGATCATATCTCATACAGCATCATTGCTCCTCACAGATATCCCATTGAGCTGAGGTGCATAAGAAAAATTCTATCATGAAACTATGTCATTCTCTTTAGATAATCAATAAATTTTTTGTTTGATATTGCATTCTTGATCTGATCGAAGTATCTTTAAAATTTTTTGATTTACATCTGAATTCTTTGAACCTTTCAAAGTCTTTAGATTTGTTTCTCACATATGTACCTATATCATGATTGCTCATCGATAAAAGTGATGAAGTAGTGATAACCTCCTAGTCTGGCTCATCAAATGGGCCATGAATATCATATGTGTACTAGAATAAGTATCTCAGTGGTCCTATCCCTTTGTCTCATAAAGGATAGCTTGGTCATTAATCCTCAAAGAGATGGTTCACAGACTAGATATGACTTAACAGTCAATGAGCCTAAAGGTCATTTTCTTCAGTCGGTAAATCATTTCTTTTCATACATGACCTAATCAAAAGAACCATCTATATACTTCAGGTTATTTGGTTCTGGATCTCTCAGATTTAATGGCATTCACTATTTGCTCAAATAAGTTCACAAATGCATCACCATACAAATGATAAAGAACTAAATCCAAACGATAATCACTGAGGTTAGGTGCCCATGGTCATAGTGCAATTTTTGCGCTATTGCCAACTCAAAAGAGTCACTTCACCTTCCCTCAGCCCTCTTTCTTTCTTAGATCCTATACTAAAGTACGTAATATGTACTAGAGCCTAATGAAAAAGAGAAAATCGTAAGATTATATTTGAGTAATTTGACATATCTTCTAAAGGCATGTAAATATTTCTTTAAGTTCTTCAAGTATGTACCTCTGAAGTTTTTAAGGTTCCTTAGTTACCAGCATATTGACTAATTCAGTTAAGATGTCATAATATTTATCATATAATAGTTTCATAAACTACCTATATGAATCAGAGATTGCAGGATAAAATCCATTAGTAATTTCTTATGCATGGTCATGTCACGCTTTTCAAGCTTTTCAATATCTTTGATCATTATCGAACAGTGATCATGGACAAACTACCCACTACACATCTTATGCACTATGCGACTCTGATCATCTCACAACGATTATAGATGAATCAGTATGTCGTTGGCAGTCTACATGTCCTTATGTACATATTGAAGTTCATCAACCATGAACTTCAATTTATAGCACCTAACCTAATTATCAATATCTAATCATTTGTCAAGTATAACTCGTTGACTATAGATTGGACAAGCTGATGACATTGGATTAACCTGGTCAAGAACATGACTTAATTTTTAAAAGCTAAGAACTATTCTTAGATTTTTGAGCCAGAATATATAATTGATTTCGATTAAGTGGTTGACACCCGAGATTCGAACTAGAGGGTTGGAAGCTAAAGAATAAACCAGAGAGAGTACAAATTTAATTAGATGATTGTACTTATAATAGTTTATTCTAAAAATTTTAAAAACAAACAAAGGCTCTCACTAATTTTTTTAAGTCTCTCATACTCCTCGAGTGAAGAAATAGAAACCCTAACATGATAAGTGGTTCTAGTGGGTGCTACGGTTCCATCGATGTACGGCACCTCACCTAACAGTTATTGGTGACATATATACCAATGTATGAAAAACTCTTTGTCCAGATGCTTCTCCAAGCATGTTGCAGTGAATTGATCTCTAAGTTCTATGGCCTCACCTAACAGTTATTGAATATTTTTTTAGGTCTGACCCACCATTCACCAGTGAGTGCAATGCCATCATTGGATCCCTCACCTAATAGTTATTAAGCCCAACCCATCTTTACCTTGGAGTATCCAATGCCAATAGAACGGTTGTGCCTTTTCGATGCAACCGAACTACTATAACCAGTCAAGAACGATCAACGTCAGAAAAGGCACCTGCATCTCTACGACGGTGGAAGACCAGTAGACTTAATATTTAGTGAGGAGATTTAGATTTAGGTCTCTTCTAATTAGTCACATATATTTGATGCAATGACTAATCTGGTTTGGATCAGCATATCTCATATCTGACCAACCTAGTCGGTATGGGTGAACTCAAGTCAACAAGTAACCTAATACAAAATATAATCTCTCAAAATGGCCAAGTGAAGATGAGTGGGGGTCTTCCCGTTGCTTTTCTTAGATACCAACGAATTGGCTAGATCAGATAATGGAACCAATTAAAGAACCACCATCTAAGACTTGCCTTAGACACTAAATTGATTGATTAGAATCAATTAGGTTAACTTATGGACCCATGCTCGAACCACTGAGCTAAATTTGATTTTGATTTAATTAATTCACATCACATGTTAATCAATTTGACCAACTACAACTAAATTCAATTTTGAGCCCCTTCAACCTAATCTTAACCAACTCTTGATTAGGTTTGATCAACTGCTCAAAATCAGAAAAAGTTCTAATCTGATCTAATCAATGATCCTAGTTGTAGTTTAGTCTCTAAATCTAATTTGTTCAATCCATAATCGAAACTCATATTTTAGACATTAAAATTTAGATCTTAAATTCATAATTTTAGATCTTTTAATTTTGAATCTTAATTCTCAATTAAGTACATGATATACATGGATTTAAATTTAGATCTCAAAATAATTTTTGATCTAAACAATTTATATTGTATCTCAAATAATTTTATTGTTTACAGAATTGAGTCGACTCATCTAGCACATAAATCGACTTATCACAGAAAGTCGGTACAATACTGAGACAAATAGAAACCTATAGACCTAATCTACACAATTGAGTCGGCTCATCAGCAAATAAGCTGACCTACCAGGGTCTCGAGTTGACTCCAACAAAAATAAGTCAACTTACTAAGCACTCGAGTTGACCCAATCGAGAATCAAATCGACTCCACAGGCATGCCAGTCACTGTTTCATGGTTTCATGCAAATAGAACCTAGGATTTTGGATCTAAGATTTTGCAGAAATTAAGTTTTAGATCGTGTGTCAAAACAATATATCACATATAATATTTAGTGATCTAAAACACATAAAAATGCATGCATAAACTGATTTAAATCTAAAATATGTAATACATATAGTTTTTTATTCACTATTCATTTTTATAGAAAACATCATAATCGACACCCCTACACGTTATAAGAGAAAACCTATCGAATAGATAAGAAAGGGACTTTAATCCCTTCTTCTTCTTATAATTGAACGGCCATCGTGATTATCCCAATTCGATTACTAAGCTATTAAGAGAATAATCTAACATATCATACATGTAATCAATTAAAAATCAGATCTAATTATCTTTCACATGTTAGACATATGAATAATAATTTTGAATCTATGCATGTATGAAAAAATTTCAACAATCATACTAGATCCAAATTAAATCTTAATTAATATATTTAGATCTAAAACTAATTTTAGATCTAAATTACTCATAATTTATTTTAGATCCAAAATAATTTTAGATCTGAAATAATTTTGTAATCATATTACAACATGCAAAAAATTAAGATCTAACATTAATTGATGTTCTACATCATTCTAGGATAACCATTCAGTATAACAGAATTATGCTAGGGCAATCTTATTTCAGAATGATGTGGATCATCTAACAAACCTTCAGTTTTAATTTCTATAAATAAGATTTTAGATCTGAGAGATTTTTATGTTTGTATCAGAATCTAGCTCTGATACCACTATTAGAAAGTAGGATGGTTCCGTACATGTAGTTTAAAATTTTTTAAAATCTTTATGTAGTGAAAGTAAATAAATTAAAATATTTTTAATTTAATATACATACCAGATCAGATCTAAAAATTATGCTTGAGATCTTGACACTAATATGTGACTTTGATCTAAAATCTAAAAAAAAAATAAATTAACATCAGTAAAATAAAATCAAAGATCAGATTTCCATATCTTCGGATCCTACAGATGTCCGAAGTTTCAATCGTAGCCATGCATGCGCTTGACCTCTGCTGATATTCACATAGAGATGCCTGATCAGAGCACCGAGATCACCAATGTGCTAGCACCTTACAGATCTCGCTCTTTAGTCTTGGATCTGAATTTCTTCTTTTAGATCTTGAAGAAGATGAATGCTGTGCAAACTCCTTCGCACAGATCTGATGAAATCTGAACCAGATCACCAAGAAATAAAGAAGAATCTTTCTTCTCTTTCTCTCTCTCTTTTTCTCTCTTAGATTTGATGTCCATCAGATCTAAGGCATTGGGGTGAAGGAAGAAAGAAAAGAGGCGTTGAGAAGAGGTTGTATGGCAAGAAAGAAACCCATCTCCAAAATAGCGCATGCCACCAACTTTTCCAAAATTTTGTCGCACAAAATAATATCCCATGCTCCATTCTAATTAGATTAGGATCTCTTTTAGATAAGACATCTATTCAAATCAAATTTGGATAGATGTCTTAACTTGAAAGAGTCCCAGAAAGATGGGGCGCCAACTATTGGCACCCCTCCATCCTTCACGCACTCAAAACAAAAAGGGGGCACATCTTCATGCATGCCCTCCTCTTTTCTATGTGATATCTGGAGAGAGAGTCTTAGAGAATATGGACTCTATGAGTCATGATTCATCTGATTCAAATTGGGTCTTAATTGGGTTCAAATCGAGTTCGAATCGAAATGAATTCGAAAGGCTGTCAAACCTGATCCTATCAAGCTTAAAATCTAAATCTAATTTGGATAATTAAATTCAATTAGCATTAAATTAAATCAAATCTAATTTAATTTAAATTAATTAAAATTTGATCCATAATTTAATCAATCTCAATAAAATTATAATATTTACAATTAAGTCTCTGCGCAAACAATTAGTAGCTGTCAAAACTGTAACACTTACAAATTAACAGTTTCTAAAATTTAAACTATTAATTCGATTGATAATTTGAATATGATCCAAATTGTTGATCAGGTCATGCTCTTTTTGTGTGTAACCCATCAAGTTTTATTCTATCTGATAGTGAGATATACAATGATCTCCATCACAATATCATCGAAACTTCTTTCGATGGGTTGGAACAATTCTGACTCACTTCAACAAAGATCGTTAATCCGAAAATGATCTTAGTGAGTTCTCATGATCCACCAGTGATGTCTAACAATATGTAGTGACAACCCAGTAGAATAGAAAAGATAAATTCAAGGTGCAGTTATCGTGTGATACAATCTCTCTATCATAAATTCCGACTAAATGGAGGTCATGGAGAACACGTCAAACCCCATCATCAATCTTATGTTAGATTGGCTCGACTCGAGTTCATTCATGAATCCTGTAAAAAAAAATTTTCAGTATTCACACTTGCTTTGATCAGAGACTTCCTAAACTCAGTCTTATGAATTACATAGGACTACTCTTTTTCTACTAAAATCGATAGATTCCATCTAGGTGCATCCTACTCCAAACAGCGAACCTGAATCTATAATAGCCAACATATACAGCAAGGATCCGAGTGGCTTGGGACTAAAAGAATGTGCAGTCAAACTAAGTAGCCTCACTACGAATAGTCAATACACTGCAGGTCAAAGAACCAGTCACACCACTATAACATCAAAAGAATCACTGATGAGTGAGTAAATATCCAAGTAATTTTTATGTTGGTCACACTCAGTGTATATTGTTCTCTAACAACCACCTGCACTCTCACCCTAGTGTTTCCACACCATAGATTCAAGACTCATCTGCTCAAAAGGGAGGTGATCCATGCACCGATCTTGAATAGATTGATCACTGTCCTCCATGACGATCCTTCGATCAGGAGTATTTAGAAATTAACCACTAATGATGTATGACTCAAATTCTCAATATCTTGAGAATATACAAAATCATCTTTGTTAATTTTTAAGATAAATTATGGACACATATGACATGATTGGTTATCAAGACTGCCCATCAAGTACAAAATATCTCCTAGATAAAGGTATGTGTCAGTCAAGATTGACTTCTAGGGTACATATTTAACATGGGGGGCCGCCATTGGGGAAGGAACAAGGAAGAAGAGAAGGAGAGAGAAAATGAGAAATAGAGGGGGGAGGGGAGTCAGCCCACAAGATCATCCGACCGTCGGAGGATGCCTCGAGAGGGTAGGGGCACAACTGTGGGGAGAGAGGAGAGGGGAGTTCCAACAACGCAGAGAGAGGAAGAGAAATAAGGGAGAGGGAGAGGGAGAGAAGAGAAGCCGACTTCCATTGAGAACAGCCGGAGAAGAGAGAAAAGGAGGGGAGGGGAAGAAATGGGGGAGAGAGAGAGGGGGGAAGAAAAGGAAGGGAAGGAGAAAAGAAAGGGGTTCGATGGCCGGCCGACGGCCGACCGTAGGAGAACAAGGTCCGTCAGAGGAGCTTCTCTCTCGCTCGAAGACTTTTACTGGAGCTTCTCTCAAAACCTCTCTAGAGAGAGAAGCTCCCAAGCAAAACCTCTCTCCATCATTTTATTTCCTTTCATAGTCATAGGACGCCTAAATTTGATCACGGGATAAATCATGGATTCTGGAGATAATAACAAAGGCTTTTGTATCTAATTAATCAGATATATCTAAAATCTATATTTTGTATAATTTCTTTACTCATCAGTAACTAATGAAATATATTACTTAAAGTCTTATCATCTATTATTAAGCATTTTGTTTCAGATTATTAAGCCTTGCATACCTTCTAGGATTACATCCTCGGAGGTATGGTTGTGCCATGTGCACAGCCTAGGTGATGCCAAATTCTAACCTTTGGTTATTTCTTTATACAGAACATATCAACCAACACTTTGTGATTATTGAAGATGGTTCGAACCACAAGAAGTCCAAGTAACGTTAGAATGGGACAGACTCCCATGGGACTCGGATCCACCAAGCCAGCAATGGGGCCAGCCAATGCCCTAAGTACGATGCATATACCCGTCAACATAATTTTCAAGCTTTCTCATGATATGGTTCATTAAACCAAGATTGGTAGGTGTAAAATGCACATTTCATATGACTTTGTATAATTTAGGTATTAGGGATTCCATGTCTCAGGAGGCTGAGTCTTTATCATTTATTTTGCTCTTGCATGTATAGAAATTATAGATACGGCCAGGTATAAACTAAGGCTCAAACAAGTGCTTAAAGTTTTAGAAGTTGATGAAATAACTGGAACGATTGAGGAAGTCGAGCATCAATGACATATATTATTGTTTATTCAAACAGATATGTTGGTATTGTTTGCTTATTCAAATAGAATAGTACAAATAATTCAGTCCAACTTTTACATCAAGAAATTTGTATGCAGTTTCTAGTTGTTGTTGTCCATCCAGAATTGGGCTTGGAGCCAATCGACAATCTTCTTGTCCAATTGGAAGGCCTTGGCAAGAACATAATCAGAGATTGGTGGCTTCGCTCCAAAGACTGCATTGGCTATGGTGATGACACCAGGATTCTGGCTGCTGAGACCAGCAATAGCAACAGCATTTGTCTTCCCGTAGTTGAATTGGAAATGGATGAGACCTTGAGGAAATACGAACACATCACCCTTGTTAAGGACCTTAGTGAAAAGCTGGTTGGGGTTAGATGTGACAAAGCCGACGTAGAGCGTGCCTTCCAACACTACAAGGATCTCAGTTCCCCTTGGGTGGATGTGAGGAGGGTTGAGACCATAGGGTGCAAAGTCTAGGCGAGCTAGCGAGATGCCAAGGGTGTTGAGCCCAGGAATTTGGTTCACATTGACTTGAGTCACATTAGACCCCAATTTGTTTCCTGTGTCACCGGGCTTGTCAAGGCCAGAGAAGAAGAAATCTTCGGGTTTGGCCATCTTCGGATCCTTGCAGACAAGCCCATTCACGAACACTGCATCAACAATTGCAAGAAAGGTAAGTATAAATGAAGAAATGATAAAAATTACACAGCATGCAGGCTAATTACATGTGCAGTAACTAATTATAAGATAGCTGTTGAAGAGGAGTACCATCTGATTTACGATCAGCAACACAGAAGTCTTGGAGTTGACTAGGATCAGAAGCAATGGCGTGAGATGAAGCCAGAGCAAGGAGGGCAAGGAAGAGAAAATGGGCAGCCATCTGCTCTCCCTTAATTTCTAGCTAGCAGAAGAATAGCCAAGGATATGGAGCAAGGTAGTGTGGCCAAATAGCTTGGAGGAATTGGATATATATAGAGCGAGATGTACGTGCCTATTCAGAGGCTTGAATCAGTCATGCAATTACTTTTTCACTAAAAGAGAAAGAGTATTCCCATGTTAGGTGACGATTTTCTAATGTTTCCCATATGTTTGTTCTTGTCCAATTTTGATTTAGACAAAGTCGTGGCGTCCCGGTGATAATATGTGTGGATGGAAGACTGTGACAAAGTAGTTTAGAGATAAAAGAAAAACGCGATATTGTTATATCAATCCGTCCACCCATTGGTTAAGGTTTGTCTCGTTCTTTTACAATATTTTCTTATATCAATCAATGGGGATCTTGGTGCAACCAATACCGAGTCGTTAGAGAACTGCAGTCCATGGGCAGGTATGTATATTATATTCAACTAAGATTTTGATCTGGTCGCAATAAGCAATCATCAACCGACCAATTAGCTCCCGCTGCTGGGATTTACCAGGGAGAATGACGCGCTACAGAAGCACTTATGGTTTCCAAGGTAGCAGTTGAAGCCACCAAACTGGCTGAAATAGCTCATGTGATGTCAGGCTTTTAACTGGTAGCTTTTTCTAGGGTGTACTAATTAAACCCTAACATTTTTTAATTATGATGGGGATCTTCTATTGGTTAAAGCCACTCTTTTTTTTTTCTTTTTTTTCTTTGTTGTTTTTTTTGGATGATTGACAAAAGCTACTCACGTCTTATGAGAATTAGTTGTAGTGGGGTTAGTGCCTTACTCCTATCACTTTCACTTCAGGACAAAAAAAAAAAAAATGAGAACTAGTTAGCTTCCATAGGGGAATGCAAATTATTTGTCTTATTTTTGGGAGGGTGCTTTGGCAGTCAAGTATTATTTTTTTATGAATTCTCTTCTATTAATTAGGCGATGTCAGGAACATCGGATTCTGTAAAGATGGATGGCTGGGTGATGTCCGTCCTTGTTATCTATTTCCTTGATTGTTCCAAAAAGTTAGGGGATCAGAATATTTCAATGTATTTGGTTTTTTTCTCTTCTAATGTTTTGATCAGTTGGAATTTGGTATGTTTAAGGCATTTGGATATGAGGGATTTGGTTGAGTATTAGTTGGGCTCAGTTTTATTAAATTGAAGAGTTGGCTTGGTTCTATTTCTTCTTTTTAAGGTTTTTTTTTTTGGTAAGATCTTTTCAGGGCTCTTTGAATGTAAAAGATATATTCAAAACTCACTTGAAGTTTCACAAGCTCGATCTCGATATGGCTCGATTGATATTCGAGTCGAGTCAAGTCAAATTCAAAGTATTACTTCTTTTCATTGAGTTAAACTTAAGCATGAGATATTAAGACTTGATCGATCTTGAGTTTAATTTTGAGTCTCAGTATCTTGAATTGAGTCAAGCTCGAGTCTTTAGCCACTCAACTCGGCTCAGGTCAATTGAACCCCTATATATTTCCAAGAAAAGACATTCAAGAATATTCAAGTTCAATGCAAGGATATAGGTGTTGTAGATTGAAATGCATTCATTGCTCTATTGGCTCTTTCTTTTTAAATATTTAGGTCTTCCTCTTTGTGAAAGAAGGTTGTTGAAGTGCTCTTGGTTGCCTCTCATTGAAAATTTAATACAAGATTAGCTTCTCAAAAGGATAAGCTACTCTTTTTGAAGGTAGATTAACTCTAGTAAATTCTATGTTATCTGCCTTACCTTCCTATTATATGTTTGTGTTCAAATTGTCTAAATGGGTCATTAATTAAATTGATAAAATCAAGAGAGCCTTCTTATGAAAAGACAATAATACTGAGTGGATTTCATTGTCTGGTTAATGGGATCAAGTTTGCAAATCTTGTGATCAAGTTGGCAAATCCAAGGAGTAAGGAGGATTGAAAATTAAGACCTTGGAACAAGTGAATCTCTCCTTACTTGCCAAGCGGACATGAAAATTTCTCAGGGGCTCTAATAACCCGTGGTTCTCACAAGTAAGAGGAGCCTATTACAGAAGATGCAAATTTGGCATGAGAACTAAGAATTCCCTTTCAAGTTAAAAATTTGGAATCATGTTTGTAAGCAAATTGCCGCCTTTTGGAACTGCCTCTCTTTCAAGTTGGGAAATGGGCAAAATATTCTTTTTTGAAAAGATGCATGGATTGACTCTTCCCTATTTGTTCTTTATTTACTGATTTGTATGATAGAATAGTTAAGAAGCAAGTTACAGTTAGCTCATATTGGAGCAAGCAGTCTCTTTCTTGAAGGATCAATTTAAGAGGTCCTTTGACTAGGGATGAGAAGGCTCACCTTTCTGATCTGTATGATATACTCTCTCTGATTAGGCCATTTGGTCAAGGTGATGTGCTATTTTGGAAGTTGTAATCTTTAGGTTTTTTTTAGTGGATTTCTTCTACTCTCTCTTAAACAATAGTGGTACTTGATGTCCTTTTCATAAGATTATTTGGAAACCTACTATTCTAGAGAAGACTAATTTCTTCTTCTGGTTAGCGCTTCGCAACAAGCTCCATATTGGAGATGTGCTAGCCAAGAAAGGTTGGCAAGAAAATGTGAGATATGCACTATGTGGTAACTCCTCAAAAACTGCAAATCACCCTGTTCATTAGATGCCCATTCTAGCGGAGTATCTAATTCTCAATTAAAACTCAAACTTAGACTAAAGCGATGGCTATCTAGTTTTCAAGATCTTTGGTCAAAAGGCTCAAAAACAAACAATGTCTAGTGCATTCAATGGGGATCAATTGTTAGTAGCTCTCTGTAATGAGATTTGGAGAAAATAAAACTTTAGAATATTTTTGAACAGGCCATCCTATATTCACTCTTCTCTTCTAAAGATCCTCATCAACTTTTGAAGCTGGAAATGTCTTTCTCCAAAACTGCCTGATGATCATGTATTGCTGTGGAACAAATTGGCAAGCCTATCTCCTTCCTTGGGTTAAGCTGACTTGGAAAAGATCTATCGACTACCATTTGCTGTGATGTATGGAGGTAAAGGAATGAGAGTCAGGATGTTTCTTGGAGTACGTTGGCAGCGTGGAGGTTTCAGCAACTTGCTCGGTTGCCGCTAGTTGATCTGTCATTCAGCTCTGAAGGTGCTAAGATTGGCTTCGCCCCCTTGTAGTTGCTTTTTCTCTCAACCTATGGTCCAGTCTCTGTGATGGTTGTTCTGTATCTGAGCATGCAAAAATCTAGTTCAAATTCAAAACAGCACTAGCTCTACACAAGGATGTCTGAGTTTATTCTTTTCCTCAGCTTTAGACGGGTTGGGCTCCATTTCCCTTTTCTAATCATGTCTTATGTACCATCAAGGTTGGCAGTAGCCTTATGATCTTTAAGGCTCTGTAATCTTTACTGATGTTCATGTAGGAATGGGAATTAAGTGGTTCGCTTATCCACTTCTTGTTTTTTGCTGTAAATATCTCCTATCTTTAATAAAAGCTGGGTGTCGATCTGGCCTCCTATATTCCTAAAAAAAAAAAATGCATTTGTTGTGGAATCTATGAACCTTGAATGTTCTTGCTACTTAAGCTTTCAAATTGAGTAGAGAGCCTTAAGAACATGTTTTTTTTAATCAATTTCCTCCTTTGTTTGTGTTTGTTTTTCTATAATTTTATAATCTTAATGAAATGTTAATGGAAGTATTCTCCCATCTTTATTCTCAAAAAAATCATAGCCAGTACTTTCTCTTCTTGACTAAAGCATGTGCACACCCAATTTTTGTGATGGTTTAGGTGACAGTATTGTGAGCTTCTCTTCCTAGCTCTCAAGTGGATATCCATCTCTTTCGAGCTCTCAAGTGGAGATTCATTCTTGCATGTGCGCTGACAAAATAGACCAAGTTCAAAACCACTTGCAAGCTAGACCAAGGTCTACTCAAAGTTAGTGCCATGCTCCTGCTCAAATCGATAGGTAATAAAGTGAGCTTTGTAACACTCAATTGAGCCATCAAATAGAGTTATGATCATATAAAAACACTTGCAAGTTATGGAAATCTTGTTAGTGGGAAGAGGAACAACATTCCCAAGTGCCTCTATGCTTAAAAGCATCAAGCATTTCAAACTTTCGTGTATGCCACTCCGTGATATCAACAACCTCTTTAAATGTCCTAGACTCCTCGTAAGAGTGAATAGTAGCAAACTATGGATTCTTCATCAAATGCCGACTCTAGTTCTCTCATGACCTCACCTGCATTTTTTTCAAAATTTATTTCTCAGCATGCCAAGCAAGTCCATCGACAGCTCCACAAATTGATGCTTCACCCTCTAGTCATGCATCTTAACACTCTATAATTCTAAAGGTATATATTTCACTTGGAACTTGGACTCTAATGCATCCTTTCATTTGATGCCACATCCTTCTTTTCTTGGTTCTGATTCACCTCTTCCTATACAGCCTCATACTATCATGCCCCAAACTCAGCATTCGGATCAGGCACATGATGGCCGCACACTCCTTAGGATAAGGTTCTAAAGAATATGCAAGGCCTTCCTTCACATTCAAAAATATATATATCAAATCATACTCAGGCAGTGGTAGTAAACGTAAATTTTAATTTTATTGATTCAAATAAAATATAGTTCATCAATGTCTCATCATAATTAATATTAATTTTTATTCAAAAATATATTATGCAAATATCTTTTAAGATCCTATGCTCCTCACTGCTCGGTCATAAGTCTCATATAATCTTCTAGATCTGAAATAAAAAAAAAATAGAAAAAAGAGAGTGAGATTTATAGGCTCAGTAAGTTACTAATATCTTTGAGGGATCAACCATAATTAATTTTTAAAATATAATAATTTAATAATAATAAGTAACAATATAATTTTTTTTTCAAGGCATGCCATGCATGTCAGTAAAATCCAAAATCCAAAAATTCTCTCTTAATCTTTGGTGACTATGACTATAATTAGCCTCATGATAAGGCCTGAAAGAGACTAGCCTCAAAAAATAAATATGCAACATATCAATATGTGCCAGCAACCACCCCTACTAGCTATGCTCTGATCCACATGATCATGATTAGTCCCATGACAGGATAAAGAAACTAGTTTTGAAATATATACATATGATACATTAACATGTACCAGTGATCAGCTTTGACTAGCTAGGTTCAAAAGAACAAGCTTTATCAGTGATCAATTCCGACTGGTTAGATCCAAAAGAAACTAGTTTTTGATATGTAGTCAATGATCAGTCTCATTAGCTAAACCTAAATCATAATCAATCATAGAGTTTTTCTCATAATTTTATTATAATCAAATAATCATATTTATTTCACAACAATATCAAATCAAGTTTTTCACATCTCATTTTCAGAAATAAAAGGATAATTTTTATTCGAAATTCATGCAAGGATAAAAATGAATAATCTTGTTTCTACAAATCATGTAATATTAAAATAAAAAAATCATCTCATTTCAAATTTATAATCATGCTGAAATGACACCATGCTTGATCTAATATTTTCAATTATTTTTCATGCATAAATATATATTTTCAAACTTTTATAATTTTTAAATATTTTAATAATTTTTATGTATAAAATATAAATTTTAAATATATAAATATGTATAAAAAAATGGAGATAAAAGAAAACTTACTGTCAGTCAAATCCAAAAGTCTCGATCTTTAAAACATGGCTTGATCCTTAGATTCATGCTCCTTTCGATGTAGATCAAAATCTTTGATAAAATCTATTTCATTGATCAATTAAAAATTAGACTAATTATACTCAACCTGATCAATTGGTAAAGCTATAAAGGAAAGAGCAATCAAGATCCAATCTATTTGATCAGACTCGACCAATATGGATGGAGAGGTACTTAATCTAGATCAGTTGGACTTTTGGACTGGATTTGCCTAATTTAGGTCCAAATTAGGGGTTTAGATCTAGGCGGTCTAAGTTGGTCATTAAAAGATCAATTTAGATCCAATCAAATCAGGTCTTGGCCAAGTTCCCTCTCTTTTTCTCTCTCTCTCCCTCTTTCTCTCTCTTCCTCCCTCGCTTTCTCTCTCTCTTCCTCTTTCTTTCTTATTTTTCTTTCTCTATTTCTGTCTCTCTTTTTTTCTTTCTTAGCCGAGCCCAAGATCTCTTGGGGGCTTCCTAAGGGAGAACAAAAGGGTGGCGGTCAACTGTGATGCAGCCAGAGCGACTGGCGGTGGTGGCATGGCATGTCTAGAGGTGGTGGTATGGCTGGCGACGATAGGGGATATGAAAGAAAAGAAGAAAAGGATTACTCCCCCCTATGCCAAGGCGATGGTACTGAGGGCTAGAAAGAAAAGAGAGAGAAATAGGCTTATCGGAGATGGTGGTGGCAGCGTGGTTTGGTCGGTGGGATGGAATTTGGTGGATCTCACACTCAAAGACCCCCCGAAATAGAGCTACGATGGTTTAAAGAGGAAGGGCCAGATTTTAGGGAGGTGATGATGTTCGAGAAGGCGGCACAGCAACCATCGGAGATGAGGAAGAAGGAAGAGGTAGATGGTGGAGGATTCAATGATGGGTTCGACCAAGAGGTGATGGGTTTAAATAGAAAAGAATGGGAAGGGAGTAGATTCAATTTGTCCATGAATAAAGCCGGCTTTCAGTATCGGCATAATCAATCCAACAACCCACCTTCTTCAACATACGGCTCTATCAGGTCACTCCTTGTTGCCTTATCTTCTTCGATGGTTGAAGATCAGGCAACGGATTAGGTTCCCCTATTCTAATTTTTTTTTTTTAAAGATTGCGGTGAAGTCGGCAAGCCTTGCCGACTTCACACCGAATCAGGTCCAATTGGATCAGTGCTCACACATACTATTACAGATGACGGTACCCATTTATGCACATCTCAGTAGGGTGATCTTAAGACCACCGAATTTATTGCTCATTCCATCCCCTGTATTCCTCAATTATTTATTAATCTACTACCTATTACTCAACTCACTGATCATGATTGCTTTGTCTCTTTTGATACATATCCTATTGCTTTGTGCAGGACCAGCAGACTGATCATTTGGTTGGTGCTGGTCATTGCCATAATGGAGTGTATCTGATGGACTACTTGCATGTGGCTAGTTCTTTTGCCTTTGCCTTTGGTCTGTCCCCTTCTACTTTTGATATCTGGCATTGTCATCTAGGTTATATTTGTGGTTATCATTCTACTACTTTAGTTCGTAATGATGTCTTAGGCTTTATTTGTAGTTTAGATATGCTGCCTTATAAAGGCTGTGTTCTTAGAAAACAAGTGAGACTTCATTTTGCTTGAGTAAGTCCATAGTTATTTTATCCTTTGATTTATTTCACTCAGATATGTGGGTTCCTTCTCCTTCTATTTCTGAAGATAGAAACCGCTATTATGTTACATTCATTGATGATCATCCTTGCTTTACATGGGTTTATTATATGTAGTCTCACTCTCTACTATGCTAAATTTATAAAAAGTTAGCCACATAGGCTAATGACTTTCACATGGCCATAGGTGAACAGTGGAAAATGAATATGTGAAACTCAAATCCAAAAACTAGAGAGCCGAAGATAGAGTGTGCAGCCATCAAAGTTAGATGATGTCAAAATCTCGAAGCAGTAGTATAAGTGCAGCCATCAAAGTATGATGTTGTCAAAATCTCAAAGCAGTAGTATGAGACTTAGTCTTGAAGCTCATTTCAGAGATGGGAGGGAAGCTTATTTTGGAGATGCATGAATGATCGATGAATATGCTCTGATACCGTGTTGTAGGATTAAGCCAAGAGAATGGTTTGCGTAGAACTCTGTTCTATCTTGGAGTTGTATCAGGAGAGAACCACATATACATGGGGATCACAATAATCATGATGTAAGCTTAGCACCAAGGTTACGTGCATATAATATACACTATATACAATATGTAGTCATCTAACATGTATGTACATATGTATATAAAAATAGAAAGGTTGACAAGGATCCAGCGTATGGGTTTCTACTCAAATTCTGGAGTGGTTATGATTCAAGGATAGGGATCTAACATCAATGATCTGAACCACTGGATGCGACTTAGTATCTTTAAACTGCTTACAGATCAAAATCGTAGTATTTGGAGAGACTAGCCGCATCAAGTGGTTAAAAATACATATACCATTCTAATTATTTAAACTATTTTTTTGAGTGTAAACAGTCTATATAGCACAATTAATTATAGTGCATTGTCAGATACCAGCTGGTTAACTGAAAGCCCAACTGATCAAAGATTTAGATTAAAAACCTAAAGGCTAAGCAGTGTCAAAATTGTCAATAATTTAAGAGAAATCACAGAAAACCTTAAACACAGATCGAGCAACTAAAATGAATGGACAAGCAGCGTTTACATCTTCAGACGATATTTCTTAGAGAACAGATTTAACCTGTGTGTATCACAAAGAAATCAGAAATGATCCATCTATAATATTTCGTCCTCATGGCGTGACCACAAGGAGTGATCATGATTCCTAAAGAACTGAGTGCTTGCTTTGTTGGTATCTTTTGAGGTGAAGAAGTGCATGTTGAAGCTTTTGAAGTTGATGAGGCAACTAAAACGAGCAGTCCCAGCCAATTCATTACATATTCACAGGATTTGATGGAAGTCCATCCTGATCTCTATGCCAGAAGCAAGACAAATATTAACTGATAAAAGTATTTCTCTTTACTAATAAAATATAGCAAACATATTTTGGTTCAAACAAATATATGGAAACAAAAGGACAATGCTTTCTTATCCAAACCAAACAATACAAAAAAATCAATCCTTAGCTCAAACAAATATGTGAAAACAAAAGGACAATGTTTGCCTATTCAAACCATACAATACAAAAAATGCCAATCCAAGTATCAGATATCAAGTAGTTCTCATAGAGTTGCTCAGTTGCTGGTGTCCATCTAGAATTGGGCCTGGAGCCAATCTACAGTCTTCTCATCCAACTGAAAGGCCTTGGCAAGAACATCATCAGATATGGGTGGCTTCGCTCCAAAGACTGCATTGGGTATGAGGATCACACCGGGGTTCTGGCTGCTCAGACCAGAAAAGGCAACAGCATTGGTCTTTCCATAGTTGAATTGGAAGTGGATGAGACCTTGAGGAAATACGAACACATCACCCTTTAGTGAAGAGCTGGTTGTTGGGGTTGGATGTTACGAAGCCGACATAGAGTGTGCCTTCCAACACCGTAAGGATCTCAGTAGCCCGTGGATGGGTGTGAGGAGGGATGGACCGTTGGGTGCAAAGTCTAGGCGAGCTAGTGAGATGCCAAGGGTGTTGAGCCCGGAATTTGGTTCGCAGCGATTAGAGTCACATTAGACCCGGGTTTGTTTCCTGTGTCACCGGCCTTGTCAAGTCCAGAGAAGAAGAAATCTTCGCTTTGGCCTGCTTCGCGTCCTTACAGACAAACCCATTTACAAACACTGCAACAATTATAAAAACGATTAGTACTTGGAGAATGTATAAAACCATACGTTATGCATGCATAATTACAAATGTCACAACTCATAAAATTAATTGTTGATGAGCAGGAGTACCATCTGAGTTAAGATCAGCGAAGCAGAAGTCTTGGAGTTGGCTAGGATCAGAAGCAATGGCATGCACTACAGGAAAAATGATCATTAACGACGCTATTAATATTATTTTACGACGCTTTAAAGCGTCGCTATTTAGCTTTACGACGCTTCGAAAGCGTCGGCAAAGCGTCGCCTATGTAAGAGTGGAGATGAAAAGCGCCGACGCTTTTTAAAAGCGTCGTTATTTTTTAACGACGCTTTAAAGCGTCGCAAAATGCAATTTTAACGGCGCTTTTTAGCGTCGTTAATGACTCCGCGTCATCCACTCTACCAAGACGCTTTTCGAAGCGTCGGCTTTTTTGTCTTTAACGACGCTGATAAGCGTCGTTAAAATAATTTTAACGACGCTTATAAGCGTCATTAAAGGTTTTAAGAGAAAAAAAAAATACAGGTATTATCTACAAAAAAAAAAGAATACATACATTTCTGTACGAAATTATATCAATTATTCGAACATAAACCTGTACAATCACCACATTCACACCTGTATAATCACCACCATTCACACCAAAAGCAAACTTAAATAGAAAATTTAACCAAACCAAAAGATAATATTTTATATAAATAAAAATAAAGTACTAATCGTCCATTACAATCAAGAGTAATATAAATAAATATAAAAATACAATAAAAATAAAATAATATCAATCTGCAGGCAGATGGTCGTCGTTGTCTCCACGTGACGTGCCGCTATCTCGACGGGTGCCTGATGTGCCAGGAGCCTACAAGAAACATATCAAAAGCATGATTTGCATATCTATAAATAAAAATATATAAATCATTAAATTAATATAAAAATATATATTTAATATTATGTGTTTACCTGAGATGAACCATACATCTCTAATAAAGATGTAAGGCGATCAATCTGTCCCCTCATGGCCTGCATCTCGGCACGGCTCTGTCGCATCTCCTCCATCTCAGCGGCACGACTCTGTCTAATCTCCTGTATCTCCGCCTCGAGTCTGCGAACGTGTGAATCCTGAGCATCTGCTGCAGCATGCTGCGTATATCTACTAACCTCAGATAACTGAGTGGGGGTGACTCCTACTCCATAACCCCTCACTCGGCCGTAGCGCTCTGGTCCATCAACTCTGTGAACACCTCGGCCTCGATACGGCTCTGCTGCGTAGATGCTGCGGACTCGTCGTCACGCTCCGCAATGAGAGATGTAGCCCTCTCCTGTATTTTTTTTGAAAACAAGAGTTATACATTAATAGCTAACAAAATTAAATTTAAATCATTGCAAAAAATATAATATTAATAATGCCGTACATATAAATCTCTCGACTCATCTCGAACAAAAGTACCATCCTGATGAGTATGAGTCATCCGGTAAAACTCCACTTGTCCGGGTTCCCTCCCATGCTCATCCTCCTACACAAATAATTTCAATTTTAAGCAAACAGTTATAATAATTTAAAAAAATATATGAGTATCATGATACAGACATGGTCCACGATACATAATGATATTAGTTATATAAATATTTCAACATAAAAATTAAAAGTTAATTATGAAAGTTTAAGGAACATACAAACTCCTGTCGGAGTCGTGCATAACTCTTCGACCCCGATGTATGAGGAACAGACTGAGCTGCTCGTGCAGCTCTACCAATAGCAGAATAAGTCTATAAAATAAAGTAAAGAACTTGTTATATATATAATATATAATAAAAATCAATATTTTTATAAAATATTTAAGAAAAAAAGATAATAAACAGATAATATACCTGTGCCCTCTCGGAGAACCAATAATGAACCAACTCCATCCACTGATGAGGGGGTACATCAGGAGGACAATTCCTAGCAACCTCCTCCTCTGTCATACCCTGTCTCATATAGTCCTTCTTCAATTGTGCTCTATATTCTTTCCATTTGTGGTTGAGAGACTTCATTACAAAATCATGAGTGGATGGAGGGAGAACAAACTTGCTCTATAAAAAAAAAATTAAATGAAATAAATTATATAAATGATTAACAATTAATATACAGTATGAACATCAATTCATTATCTCTATAACTCGGAGGAGCTCAACTTTGTACGTTGGAAGCATGTCATTCCATTTTGCATAGCCCAACGGATATAGCTGAGGCCTCCGAGCAACAGTCCCCAAAAATGAAGTCAATAAGCAGGCAGCTTTCTTAATTGGCTGACCTAGCTGATTGCACTCCACAACAATCCTCTCGCCCTCACGCATCTGCCACACATCTCGTACTACTGTGGATCCGCGTCTGGGGCGTACTCTCCGGATCCGTCTGCAAAAAATACATAAAAGTAACTATATCATAAATATACATAAAATGAAATAAAAAAAATTACATGAAAGACAATATATACCCTGCACGTGTATCTCATCATCTGGCTGATGAACAGGAGGATCATGCTGTGCTGATGATGAAGGACAGGGCTCAGAATGCTGTGCAGCTGAACTGGCCTCAGGCTGCTGTGCTGAAGAAGACGTACCGGCCTCTGTCTGTGAAAACTAAACTGCACACCAGCATATCGTCCCCTGCGACGCATGATGTCACCTAGCATTTATATAAATAAAAGGTAGAATCAGTTAATATATGGAGTAAAATAACACAATAATTAATACAAAATATATACATCATAAATAATTATTATCAGTAACAATCAAGCAGTAGTGTTTTCTTCGAATTCTGTTCTAACCAACGTCGTCGTAGCATTTAAATCATCAGCTGAAACAAAATTGTAGGGCATACATTGTGTATAAGTGTCATCATCATCATCCTCCACTTGGTTTCCCATATCATATAAGTCTCTAGGTTTTGTTTTGATGACAGTAAACCAATCTTTATCTTTTGCATCTTGTACATAAAATACTTGACGAGCTTGAGATGAAAAAATGAATGGGTCATCCTTCAATAACACACCAGTGTGTATCAACCTTGAAAAATTTATAAGTGTAAATCCATTTGCATCTTGTTTCAAACCCCTTGGTGAGTTTATGTCTATCCAATCACATCTAAACAGTACTACTTTAAATTTTTCATAATAATCCAACTCATAGATATCTTTAAGTGCACCATAATAGGATTTTCATCCGCTTCCACCATAACACCGCTATTCTGTGTTTTTCTAAATTTCTCCCGTTCTCTAGTATGAAATTTAAAGCCATTAATTATGAAACCGTTATATCTATTCACAATCTTGTTAGGTCCTCGAGCAAGAGCTATTAGTTCATCTGAATTATTTGTCTCCATCATCTTTGATACCTAACAAAAAATGATATGATGAAGTGCAGTTGAGTTATCTGATATTAAATATGTATCAAAAATTAATATATCCCATAATTAAATATAAATCACACCTGATTCGAAAGCCACATAGGGAATAACTCGACCAACCATCGCTGTTCAATCCTTGCATTAGGACGAATGTTATGATTGGCTCGTCTCTGATAAATTAAAAATTCACTGCATAAAATATAAATATATCATTTAAAATATTATATCTAATATAAAATTTAAATTTTGATGTCATTCTTAAATATACTAACCTGCGATGGTCAGATATTATGTCACTATGAAGTAACACATAACGATGTGCTTGTGCTAAGGATTTTTGATTAAGTACAATACTTTCAGCTCTTCCCAAAATTTTCTAGCAGTTAAGAACTTATACAGTTCTGCATTCTTTACAAAGTCATTATACCGTTGAGGTCGACTAAAAATAGTCTCTACACCTTGAAGATATCTTGAACAAAATGTCAAACATTCATCCGCAATATATGCTTCAGCAATCGAGCCTTCGGGATAGGCTCTATTTCGCACATAATCTTTAAGACGCACAAGACACCTTCAAGAATTAAATATTTATTAAAATATCAGTATGCTGTTGTTTCTAATAAAATTATCAAAAGATTTAAGGTTTGTAATAATACCTCTCAATAGGATACATCCATCTATAATGTACCGGTCCACCAACTTTAACTTCTGAAGCTAGGTGAATGAGCAGATGTACCATAATAGTGAAAAATCAGGAGAAAAATCTTTTCCATCTGGCAAAGTGTAATTGCAATATCGGATTTTAACTGATCAAGTTCCCGAGGATCAATAACTTTGGAACATAATGCCTTAAAGAATGACGATAATCGAAGTACAATTGTAACAACTTGTTTCGGCAATGACGATCTTAAAGCTATTGGAAAAAATATCTTGCATCAATATGTGACCATCATGACTTTTAAGATTTGAAAGTTTTCGATCCTTTAGATGCACACATCGTGAAATATTTGATGCATATCCATCGGGTACTTTGATACTTTTCAAAACTCCCAAAAAATTATCCTTTTCTCGAGCAGACATTGTGTAACATGCAGGAGGCACATAAATTCTATCATTAGCAAGCATTTTAGGATGAAGTTCCTGTCGGATACCCATTTCTTTTAAATCAAGACGTGCCTTCATGTTATCTTTGCTCTTTCCATCAAGGTTTAAAAATGTTCCAAGTAAATTATCGCAAACATTCTTCTCTATATGCATGACATCAAGATTGTGCCGAATAAGATTATGTTTCCAATAAGTAAGTCAAAAAAGATACTTCGTTTTTTCATAAATGTTTACTTGGCTGTTATGTAGATGCTATCTGTGTGTCTTCCTCATTTTCATCCTCGAAATAATTGTCTGGATCTTGAAACACCTCTGCATCTATAGTACTGATACTGACTTCCTCTGGTAACCCTTCGTGCACTGAGCTTTCAACATCATCCCTTCCTCTTTTTTTAGAGGACTTTGAGTGCTTACCATAGCTGTAATTCATGCCATCCATTTGTCTATGAACATCAGTTCCAGAAGGTGGAATAGGGGCACATCCCAATTCTATAGTACCATCAAACAAATCTTTCTGAAATCGAAACGGATGATTTGCTTCCAACCATCGACGATGTCCCATGTAACAAAATTTACCTCCATGTTTTAACCAAATTGAATGTGTTGAATCTCCACAACAAGGACATGCGACCCGTCCCTTTGTACTCCAACCAGATAAATTGGCATATGCTGAAAAATCATTAATAGTCCATAACAAAGCTGCCCGTAGTTTAAATGTTTGGCCATTGGAAGCATCAAATGCATCAACACCCTCCCACAACTGTTTCAATTCCTCTATCAAAGGCTGTAGAAAAATATCAATATCATTGCCTGAACCCTTATCTCCTGGAATAACTATTGACAAGATAAGTGATGATTGTTTCATGCACATCCACGGTGGCAAATTGTAAGGTATCAAAATGATGGCCAAGTGCTGTAGGTAGAACTCAGGGTCCGAAATGGATTGAAGCCATCAGAAGCTAAGCCAAACCTAACACTGCGAACATCAGAGGCAAAATCAGGATGCCTATCATCAAATGCTTTCCATTGAAGACTATCTGCTGGATGTCTCAACATTCCATCCTTTGTACGTCCTTCATGATGCCATCTCATTGATGAAGCTGTTTTTGATGATGCATAAATCCTTTTCAATCTAGGTATAAGAGGAAAGTAACGCAATACCTTGGCCGGTTTCTTTTTACTCCGCGTTGCATCCAATTCATTCAGTACATCATCTCGATCTTCTTTTTGTGTTATCCATCTTGAAGATCCACATACATTGCATGACTCTTGATTAGCGTTTTCATCCTGATATAACATACAATCTTTCGGACAACTATGAATCTTTTCGTATCCAAGATCCAATTCCTTTACTACTTTCTTGACTTCATAATACGATAGTGGTAAACGAGTGCTTTCTGGAAATGCATCCTTTAATAACTTGAGCAGCATGGTAAAACTCTTTCCAGACCATCCATTCAAATATTTTATATGAAATAAATGTACAAGAAAAGAAATCTTAGAAAATTTTGTACAACCCGGATATAATTCTTCGTCTGCATCTTTCATTAAGGTGTGATAACGAGCTGTCTCATCATTAGATGTATGTATGGGCTCCTCAACATGCATACGTTCCGTATGCGTACATCCATCAAACATCCCAACTGTTTCTTGTATACTACTGGATTCTCCTAAATTTTGAACATCAAATCCAAAAGCATCTGTGATCAAACCCCTTATATCATCATCTCTTGCAGAATTGTCTTCTAGGCTAGTGGATCCAAAATGAGTCAGGGGTTGGTTACATGATGATGGCAACATAGATTCTCCATGAAAAATCCAGTCGGTATAACCTCTTAAAAAACCATTCCATATCAAATGTTCTTCAACATTTTGTGGATCTAAAGAAGAACTATTTACACATTTCCGACATGGACATAAAATCTTTCCATTCAAACTACTTTTCTCCATACCAAATTTAATGAAGTCATGAACTCTATCTAAATATTCTTTACTATTCCTTGGTTTATTTATCCAACTTTTGTCCATTGTAGGATAAAAATGACCGAACTTGTAATTTATCTAAAAATAAAAAAAATTATACAATCTATATTAATGCAATGAGTAAAAAATATCAGTCATTTCATAAAATTTAAAAAAATAACAGCTAGATAAAGTTTACATAGTAAATGCTTGCTATCATCAACTAATAGGTAAAGAAGGTCCTATCCCATTCAGAAAATGCATTAATTCTATAGGTCAATTACAGAAATCAAATGATATGCAACAAGAGCCAAAAAAAATTTCGACAGCATTTCCCCTTAGTTCTTCCGTATAGGAAGAACAAAAGAAAAATACCATCCGAAATTTTTTTGAACCCTCAGCATACCATTTGATTATGGTAATGACCTATAGAATTACTCACATTTTCCAAACTGTCCATATGGACAATCAATTGATCAATGTACATAATTTTTTATCCGTATAAAAATAAATAAATGTACGGATACAATAGAATATGTACATTAATCAAAAGACGGGTCTATGTTTCTATGCAATGCAATTTTTTTTAAAATTAATTCATAATTAACTTGATTTAATACCTGATATTAACTTGGAGAGTAGTGGACAAAGAAACTTGGCCCAGCTTAATCCAGATGCTTAGTCTTCATAAGTCACGAAGATAAGGATAACGTAGGCCACACGATATCAGGGTCCAGCCACATAACGAGTGCCACATGTCAGATAAGCAATCAATCAGGATTCATGAAACTATGAAATTATCCATTCATCAACCATGTATCACAACCTTAATTAATTGTACTATATATTTTCGGGTGAACCTCATAGAGAGATACTAAGAGGGTGTGGTTGTAAATTGATCTAGCTCTATATCATTTATTTTATGCTATACATGTTTACCATATTTGATAATTTAGGAGAGGTGTGGATGAAGATGATCATGACTTATACGTTCGCTCCACAAGTACATATGAACCAACCATCATTCGATATTAGATTTTTTATTTGTTTGTCATTATCTTTAAAAAATCTCAATATTATTCTGGTTATGTGCTATCATGTGCTGGTTTTTTGTTCTTTTTCACCCCTCTTTTTAGATCATGAAAAACTTATTACACCAACCAGATAGTGACCGACTCAGTGTTTTATGTAGTTAAGCCAGTTTTTATAATTAATTTTTCAAATCATATCATTTTATCCTCTATCTAGGCCAAACAAAATCGAAATCTAATTTAGAAATTCTGCAGTTTATGCGATTCTATGCTTATTAGACATAATGCAAAAGCGGCCTTCAGCTATCACAATCAAAATTTTCCATAGTGCCATCCAACAGAGATTTTTTTCATTAGAGGAATATGATGATGAACAAATATACTTCAGGATAAGATTTAGTGATCTCATCTATATCTCAACAAAATAAAACATCCAAGGATTGGAACTCAATCATGTTGTGTACTGTATACATTCATAAATAAATACAAGCATATGGGAACAACCACAACACAAAATGATAAAATGATAGAATAAATAAAAGAGTAGCAAAGAAAGCCTCCATTAAAAGAGTAGCAAAGAAATGCGCAAAACTATACCGTCTCTAAATGGGGCTGGTTATGAATGACTTGAATTAGTTAAGTAGTTAACCGATGCCAAGTCATCGTAAGCAAATAATTGTGCCAACATGCAGGCCAAAGTTTTGTTTAAAAACTATTAGCATCATATATACAGATTAAACTTTTAAATGAAACATAAGAGTCTTTGTTAGAAATCACAAATACTTTGCATTTATAGACAACTATATTTCTCTCCAGCTGAAAAACAACCAGAATTACTAATTCTATCTCATAATACACACCTACTTGAAATGGAAGATGAGTCACATGCACATCGCACATGCACAAGGCAGACATGGACATGCACAGAGAGAAACCAATTGATGGACAACTTGCACCATCAAATTTCAACAGAGAAGAACTCTCTCACTTTCCTAGACCTAGGCGTATCAAAACCAATCATGTGAAGATCTCCTCACACTCCCTAAAACCTAGCATCCACAGCAAAGAATTCCAGACCAAATTCGGAGCTCCAAAGAGAAGAACTCGGAATGTAAATCCTCTGTCCGTCTTTCTAAATATAAAGAACCCTAATTTGAGCTTCCAAGCTTCACAATATCAACTAATTAAGAAGAAATACTAAAGAACAGGGGAATTATACCAGAATCCACGGATATCTCATCACCTCGAGGATTTGATTTGCGGATTTCTCGGATTCTGGGGTTTCCAGGCGGTGGATCCGATGCTGGAGCTAGATCGACCGGAGACCGCGTCGATGTTCGATGACGGAGAGGATTTTCGCTTCGAGAAATGGTAAACACATATAACCTCAGACAACAATGTAACAAGATCTGAAGAAATTAACACTCATGGTCCCACAAATTCTAAAGCTTTTAGATGCGATTACCGGTCATGACACCCTTCACTTTGTAAGAGGAGGATTTGGCTCATATAATCCAAAATCCAACCAAAATAACCCTCGAAGAGGGGGGAAACACGAGAGAAAAGATAAAAAGTGAGGGAAGGAGGGAGGGGGAAAGAGAGAGAGACCGAACCTTTGGGCCGAAATTGAATCGGTCGAACACGAATCAGTCCGCGCCAAACAAAATCCAAGCAAAAGTGCACGGCAATCGAAGGGAATCGTGATGGAAAGATGGCCGCCGGGAGGGGGAGGGGAGGAGGGCCGGTGGGGTGGCTGCTTCTAGCGGATGGTGTACGGCTTGGACCGCGCGGGTGTGGCGTCGACGGACGCGGCAGCAGAGGGGAGCGGCAAACGGCGGTGAGCCGTGGACGGCGGATGCGCGTGGACGGCGAGTGCGGTGCCGGTGGCGAAGATGAGACGGGGTCGGCGGAGGAAAGGATGGAAAGCAGGGGCGGCGGTAGATAGATTAGGGCACGGGAGATTGGGGGTATTAAACGAACCTAACGACGCTTTTTAGCGTCGTTAAATACTGTACAAAAGCGTCGGCATTTGCTTTATTTAACGACGCTTTTGCTAAAAGCGTCGGCGTTGACGTTGGATAGTTTTACGACGCTTTTAAGCGTCGTTAAACGACGACGCTTTTTAAAAGCGTCGGTAGGTCAGCGCAACTTGCCGATGCTTTCCAAAAGCGTCGGCAAAAAATTATCGCTAAATCACCTTTTCGTTGTAGTGATGAGATGAAGCCAGGGCAAGGAGAGCAAGGAAGAGGAAATGGGCAGCCATCTATTATCTCTTTCTAGCTAGCAGAAGAATAGCCAAGGGATATGGAACAAGGTGTTGTGGGAGGAGTTGATATATATAGGGGGAGATTGGGAATAGGCCTTTTACAAGGCTTAATTTAGTCATGCGACTTTATTAAAAAGAAGAAAATCAAAACATGCTGTGTAAATTGCGTGCCATGGTTTTCTATTGACCAAGTAAAAGTTTGAAGAAGTCTCGCTGATGACAGTGGGTAGAAAATTATGACGGAGTGGTCCACACAAGGAAGAAGGAAAGGTTACAGCGCCGACTTTAACCACCCACACATAGATCCTGGCTGCTCTTATTCTATATTATTGTATATAATTTCTGATCCCGTGTTCTCTCAACAAAGATACTTTGGAGTTGTTGGAGAATACGACGACAACACCTTTTGTGCCATACAACCGCATTTTTTCTAAAGCAATAATGATGTGACGACACCTCATTCTTTTTTTTTTTTTTGGGTATCCGACACCTCATCTTTGTGATTTTCGCAACGACACCTTGCTTTTTACGGGAAGAATTTTAAGCGTTCATTTCATTCAAAAACACAACGGTGTGTTAACTTCGGTGCAATCTATGTTATCAAAAATAAAAAATAATAATAATAAAAAAAGCCTAAGGTAGAATCCAACCGAATCAAGTTGAGTAGTTAAAAATTTAGACTCGACATAATTTTAAATATTCAGGCTCTAAACTCATTCAAGATAGATTGGGTTTTAATATTTCAAACTTCGATTTTTTAAAAAATAGATAAAATTCGAGATCGACTTAATTTGACTCGAATATCAACTAAACCATATTCAAATTTGAAATCAAATTTTAACCTATTAATAATATTATATATATTATAAATAAAAATAATATTATTAAAAATATATAAATTTGAAATAGGTTCACGAACTTTGAGCCGAATATCCTACAACTTAAGCTCAACTCGTTTGCAATCTTAATATTAAATAATATTGTGATAACTCAATTTTGAGCTAGGCTAAACTGATCCAAAAAAGAAAAACTCACGCATGATATGCATACGAGGGAGGGAAGGGGGAGGAAGACTTTTATCACATGCTCATCTCAAATAAAAACCCTAAAAAATCTCTATAAATCACCATCCCCCCCCCCCCCCCCCCCCCCCAACTCCCTCCTGAGTTACTATTGAAAAATTCTCTTCTAGAATCATTGATTCCGAGCTTTTGATTGAGAATTCTTTTGGTGTTATTAGGAGATTAATTCTTCTCCTCCCTTTTCGGTTTCTAGACCATCATAGCCACCCTCATTCCCATCAGTGAGTCACCAAAGTAATGATGGAATAGGATATCACTATTTTGGGCTCCTTCTTTTGTTTTTTCGTCCACCACCAACCATTGCTTGATGCTATGACTTCTCCTGCTCCCTTGAATTTTCAATGGTGGGTATGCTTGTTTTCCATGTGAATTAGCTAGTCTTCTTTTAGAGCTAGGTAGTTGGAGCTGATTTCTAGCACATTCTATTTGATGACATATTTTATTTTTAGGAGCCAATCTCTTTCGAGCCTTATCATGGAGCTGATTATATAGCTGTAGCTGTAAAGACTATATGCGAGTGGATGGATTACGTATATTTGATTGTATATACTTGATTAGATGGAATAAATATTTTAAAAGGAAATTTCAATTTTTGATTAAATGCATGTAATACATAGAAAATTATCTTGGTATACATATTTTTACATAAAATTTTATTCTATTTTGACAAGATATTTTATTGACAATTTGAAGTTTCTATATCAAAAAAAAAGGTATTTCTTTTATATATTTATATGTATAATATGCTTGAGCCTACAAGAGGTAAAAGATGACTTATGGGCTCTAGCTCACTCACCTTCCGTTGAATTTTTTTTTCCAAGCGCCGAAATGTAGGTGGACAGAACTCATGGGCTAGGCACAAAGAAAAATTAGAGTTTAGTTACTTTCCCAAGTATCTTATTTAAATAAAAAATTATTTATTTTTTTTGTTTAAATAGACTATCTAAACTAGAGTACTTATTATTGCTGGGGATAAAATTATATGTTTAAAGGCAGGCCTTGCATACTTATTGGGATAAAATTTATGGATGTGCGGCCGCCTATCACGTGTCTGGCTCGTAAAGTCGGGTTGGGGTGCGACAGATGGCGCAGGGTAGATGAAGATACATGGGAGAGGAGGGACGAGCGACTTCGTGCAGGTTTGACTTTTGAATTCCAGAACTCGTGCCAGGTCGGCTTAAGATGAGAAGCGCTGGTGGAGTAAATGGATGGTTGCCGCCTTTGACGCTTACAATGGGCCCGCTCAATGGACGTGGTCTGTTGCTGTTTTCATCGAGTCCAGCTAAAGTTAGTATAATTTAACAATTTATTTAATTTTTGTCATTCTATACTAATACTGATACATGCGGTACATCATAGTAGGATGGTCCGTTTAATCCCACATTGATTATAAATCAAGAAGAACTCCAACTTATATATGAAAGGATTATCTTTTTTATGTAAAATATTTTTTGAAAGACAAAATCATAAAGCTCATGAGCAAGAGTGGACAATATTTCATGCGCCGAATCATGAGTTTTGACCGCAACATGATAGATATCGTAAAAATTAATGAATTAAAAATCTTTATATGTAAAAATTAATAGATTAAAAATTGCCAAGGAGAGGGCCAACATTCTGTGAAGATAGTTTAAGCATAGCCAAGAAATCAGGGCTGGCCCTGGGGCAGGTCAAACTGGGCGACCGCCCTAGGCCCCAGGCCTGGACCTTGTATCGATATTCCAATAGGGTGCAAAGATGACTTTCTACAATATTATAACAAGAAAAATAATTAAATAGGTTAATGATGAGTTTTATACACTGCTTAACGAATATATCTATAGAAAATCATTGCACGTAGATTAATTTTTCAATGATAATTAATATTTAAAGTATGTTAATTTTTAATAGAGAAGATCTCATTTTTTTATTTAGCCCTAGGTCTAAAAAATGTCAGGACCGGCCCTGCAAGAAATCATAAGAGTTTGGATGAAAATGTTCCTGCTCAGATTAGAGCACTGGATGCAAACTCATAAGAGAGCATGCAGTGGCCAATACAAATGCGCCTCTCCTCCTCTATGTATAATTTGCTTTACTCTTAAACACTAACAATGGGTCCCCTGAACTTTGATGACCGACTTATTAAATAAATTGAACTAATTGATTGAGCTTCCATTGAGAAGAAATTAATAAGCCCTATCAGAATACATACATGGGAGGCTTCTTTATGCCAATTTGCACTGTTTGATAGCACTGTACTTATTTTTCAAACATGCATACTAAAAGTTTCAGCAGCACTTGAGAGAGAAAGAGGTACACCTGCTACTAAATAATAACTGGAGACTCAAAACAGTTACACAAAACATGTAATTAAGTCAAATCAATTAAACTGAATTCACAGCTAAGAGGTAATCAACTAAAAGCCAAACTGATCAAACATTTAAGTTAAACAAGGAAGACCTACTGATAGGTTTGACTCCGCATAACTTTTAGGTCTTTTTTTTTTTTTTTTGTTACCAAAAAAAAAACAAAGAAGACCTAAAAGTTATGCGGAGTCAAACCTATCAGTAGTTTAAGAGAAATTTCAGAACATCTATAGTACAGAACAACTAAAAAAGAAAGGACAAGAAGCCTTTACATTTTTAGATGATGGTACTTCCAGAGCAGATTTATCTTGCATCTGTCACACAAAGAAATACGAAGAGATCCATCTATAACATTTCGTCCTCATGCTGTGACCGTAAGGAGTGATCATGATTCCTGAAGGACAGAGTGCTTACTTTGTTGGTATTTTTTGAGGTTTGAAGAAGTGCATGTTGAAGCTTTTGTATGTTGATTAGAAAACTAAATGAACAGGTCATGCTGACCACTATACTAGAAGCAAGACAAATATTGACTGATAAGAGTAATTTTCTTTACTAGTATAATATTGCAAACATATCCATGGTGATCAAACAAGTACATGGAAACAGAGAATTGATGTTTGCTTATTCAAACCAAGCAATACGGAGAAATTAGTCCAAAGACCATAACAAATAGTTCGGATGCAGCATCCTAGTTGTTGTTGTCCGTCCATAATTGAGCCTGGAGCCAATCCACGGTCTTTTTGTCCAGTTGGAAGCCTGGCAAGAACTTCATCAGAGATGGGTGGCATCGCTCCAAAGACCGCATTGGCTATGGTGATCACACCAAGGTTCTGGCTGCTCAGACCCGCAAAGGCAACGGCGCTGGTCTTCCCATTGTTGAACTGGAAGTGGATGAGGGGCCTTGAGGAAATACGAACACATCACCCTCATGAAGAACCTTAGTGAAGAGCTGGTTGTTGGGGTTAGATGTTACGAAGCCGACGTAGAGCGTGCCTTCCAACACTACAAGGATCTCAGTTCCCCTTGGATGGGTGTGAGGAGGGTTGAGACCATAGGGTGCAAAGTCTAGGCGAGCAAGCGAGATGCCAAGGGTGTTGAGTCTAGCAAGTTTGTTCACATCGACTAGAGTCACATTGGACCCAAGCTTGTTTCCTATATCACGGGGCTTGTTGTCACGCCCCGAACCTAGCACCTGAGTTGATCACGTGACACGGCCACACAAACCCTAGAGCAGCGCCCTAAGGATCATGTAAGGCCTAAATAATTAACACTTCAAAATTTTAAATAACCAAGTAAATACTAAATAAATCAACCGAGTCACAACTTCAAATCAAAAGTAAACTTTGTTCAATACAATTATTCAAATATTCATTGGTATCAGAAAATTTAAACTAACTGAACTACTAAAGGCTTCAGTTCTTATTTGCTCTCATCCAAACCATCCAAACTAAGTATCCTGTGAGTCCAAATAAAATAAAATAAAATAAAAAATATTTGAAACACAGGTAAGGGTTCCAATAAACCTCAATATGTGATTTTTTTTTAAAAAAATTAATTTGGTTAAATTGATTTGTTTGATAGGAGAACAGTCCAACGAACAGGAGGACAATGAGTAGGGTTTTGATATTCCGACTGTAAGACTATGAGTTTGATTTCTCATTGATAGAGATAAGAATCCTGTACATGATCATCACCATATATGTTATTTGTTCGTTAGTTTTATGATGTTGATTTTGCATTACTGGATTTATGATCGATGAGTTTTCTATGCTTGAGACACCAATATATGGCTTATATGATTCTTTTTAAATATGAACATGTTATGAAAAGATTTCTATGATTGATGGTATGAGTCTTATGGATATGACTTATCAATTTGATTATCCTGTAATTTAAAATTAATTCGATGAAATCAATAATTAAATGAAAAAGATATGTTTAAACTAGCCTCGATATATAGATCAGCCGGCCAAGAGCTCATGCTGGGACAGCCCGCAGCTTATGCTTGGGACAGCCCCCACTGGCTTATAGGTGGATCAGCCGGTCAGGAGCTCATGCCTGGGACAGTCCGTCAGGAGTTCATGCTTGGGACAGCCTCTCACAAATTTTCGTATGTGGGACAGCCGGTCAGGAGCTCATCTTGGGACAGTGTTGAAAGGCTAATATGAAAAGAAAAATTGGATTGAAAAGAGATTGAGATATGGTCTGGGTTAGTCTAAAGCCAAAAAGAATAAAAGATTGTCAAACCGAAGATGTGAAAGGTGAAACATATAACATGTAATTCAAGAATGAATGAAAACTTCACTTGGTGATATGTGATGATCCATATTTATTAAATGCATGTTCATGTCAATATTCGAGTTATTATATACGTATGAGTCTTCACAAAATTGTATTGATTTTAAAAATATTAATTTTATCTATTGGCTTGATGTACATGTGTAGTGATTCTTACTGAGCTGGAGAAGCTTATATTTTTCTTTTTTTTTTTTTCAAACTCACAAGATGCTTAGTTTGGATGGTTTGGACGAGAGCAAATAAGAACTAAAGCCTTTAGTAGTTCAGTTAGTTTAAATTCTCTGATACCAATGAACATTTGAATAATTGTATGGAACAAAGTTTACTTTTGATTTGAAGTTATGACTCGATTGATTTATTTGGTATTTACTTGGTTATTTAAAATTTTGAAGTGTTAATTATTTAGGCCTTACATGATCCTTAGGGCACTGCTTTAGGGTTTGTGTGGCCGTGTCACTTGGCCAACTCAGGTACTGGGTTCGAGACGTGACAGAATGATATCAGAGCCTAGGTTTAGGAATCCTAGGGTTCATTTTAGAGAGAGCATATATGGGTAGATCTTTAGATGAAAATTAACTAATATGAGATATTTTCTTAATTTTCTTAACTAAAGTGAAACTGTGTAGGTTGACATGGCACGAGGGACTGAGCATGGGCGTAATCGGAGACCTACTCGATTTGCGGATGGCTCTAATGCTTGGGAGCCAGCTATGCAACAAGAAAATGCTCCCCCCTCACCGGTTGATGATGCACCACAACAAGAACATCCTACTGAGCCTACAGAGGTCACTCCTGTGGAAGAAACTTCAGGAGAACCTAAAATTCAATATGGGGAATAAGTTACTGCAGCTCAGTTAATGCAAGTATTGGTTCAACAAGTTACTGTGAGGAAAGATATGAGGAAGATATTGGAGGTGCAGCAGGGACAACAACAGCAGATCATACAATAAATATTTCAGGAGCGACAGTCTCAGCAACAACAAGGAGCTGAAAATCAGTATGAACGTCAAATCAATTTATTAGATTTCAAAAAGTATGCACCACCAGCATTCTCAGAGATCTTAGATCCTATGGAAGCTGAAAGCTAGCTGAAAGCAATAAAGAAAGTTTTCCATGCTTTGAGATGTCCTGCTGAGGATAAGGTCACTTTTGCCACTTTTATGTTACAAGGTGAGGCAACCGATTGGTGAGAGATGAAAATTGGAAAGATGGGACCAAATGATGTACCCTTCACATGGGAAGAATTTAGAAAGATCTTCTATGAGAAGTATTTTTCTCAGAGTGTCCAACTTCAAAAATTTTGAGAGTTCGATCGACTGGTACAGGGCCACATGACAGTTGCTCAATATGTGGTCAAATTTGAAGAATTATCGAGATATGCCTCTGCAATGATAGCTGAGGAAAATGTTTGAGCCAGAAAATTTGAAAATAGACTAAGGGATAGAATCCAATAATTAGTGACTGTATTTGAGCTACCCACTTATAAAGAAGTTGTCAACAAATGCTTAATAATAGAAAAAGGACTTAATGATGCTCAAGTAGCAAGAGAGAAAAGTATGAAGAAAAGGGGTCGAGCAATTGATTCTCAAGGTCAAAGTATCAGAACCTTCAAATCAAAGATCCCAAAATCAAGCCAGACTGCCACTGAAAGTAAAGTACAATCTCAAAGGAACATTATATGTTATAGATGTGGAGGATCCCATCTTAAACAAGATTGCACATGGCCCGGAGGACAATGTTACAAATGTGGATGAGATGGCCATAAAGCAATTGTATGCCGTAGTGGAGGAGAATCATAGAGACAGCAGATGCCTCAAAATTTTTAAAATTGTTGCCCAGCTATGCAACCCAAGAGGGGGGGTGAATTGGGTTTCTAAAAATTTTGAACTTAACTAATGACTTATGAAAAATGTTTGTCAATAGATAAATGAATGAGGAGAATAACCTTAATTCAAGATTAATTGCCAAAAGCAAGAATGCAAGGAAATAATGAAGAGTTAAAGAGAAGCAATTATGCACACCACAAACAAAAAGATTTATAGTGGTTCGGTACCAACCTTGCACCTACATCCACTCCCTAAGCTCCTACTTGGGAATTCCAATCCACTAAACTTGTATTCAACCCGAATACAAACGTCAGAAACTCCGACACTAGCTATCCCAAGTTGGTCCACTTGTTTCTCAGGTACAAGCCAACCCAATACACTCCGATTCTAGGTTCGGATCAACCTTCCCTTGTTTTGAAACTCCTCCAAAGTAAAAACAATCACTCAAACTGAGTAAAATAATTTATAGCACAAATAAGTACAAGAAAAGCTTCTTTAATGAGCGAATATAACTTTAAATACACTTTACTCAAGAGAAGAAGCCCCTTTTTGGATTTCCTCAAGATGGATGGAGAATTGATTGAGCGCTTGAGGAGTTGGTAAGCTTGGATTGATGGCTTCTTGAAAGCTTTAAATGAGCTCTTGATTAGGGTTGAAAAGTTGGCTTGAGAATCCCTTTTTCAAATTCTCTCTTTTGAATGCTCTTGAATGCTCTCTGAATGCTCTTCTTTTTCTCTTTCAATCTCTTGCTATCTCTTTTTTGTTTCCCACCTTTTGAATCCTTTTATAGCTTTAAGAAATAGAGAAAAATATTTAGGCTGAAAAAGAGCCGTTAGACCACATTAAATGAGCATTAAAAGTACTTAAAACTGGTTAAAAACTAACCGTTGCGGAGAAATCCCGTCACAGGGGTCGACTCATGAGTCGACTCATGCCTCAGGGGTCGACTCATGAGTCGACCTCTGTTGAAGAATACCAGAAAATAGGGTTCTATAATTTTTGGCCTAAAACTACAGGGGTCGACTCATGCCTTAGGGGTCGACTCATGGGTCGACTCACAGGTTGTGCCAAGCCAAAAATTCTACGTGCCAAACAGCTCATTGTGCCATGAGCTGACTCAATGGGTCGACTCATAGATTTCAAACATGCATAACTTCCAAAATACAAGTCCAAAAATAATAAA